>NW_027264534.1:0-8854 GCF_036320965.1 Panulirus ornatus | reverse complement strand
ATTGGTCCTCCCCAATCTGATGCTCTGCACATGCCTTCATCCTCTCAATTGACACTTCCAAACAGCTTACCAAGTACACTAAACAAAATTATGCTTCTGTAAATCGATCACTCACCTTTGTCCCCCTTACTTTATCAGTGGCGCTATACATGCATTCCGAAAACACGTCCCGCAGAATCATCTGGTGAGATTTTGGTTAAGATATTCTTTATGGTATTGTTGTTGCTGAAGGCTACATTTACATTAAAGGATTTAAACAACCTGAGAGGTAATGTAAACTTCTCACTAAAGAGGAGAACTAAAAGATTCTTGGTGTGAAGGGGAGGTTTTGATTCAAGTCTATAATATTATTTCTTTACCAACTTACAGGATTTATCAAAGAAAGATCTAGGGTACTTTAACTTGTATCCAATGGAATATATCTTCTCAAACTCATCAGGAATAAATTCCGGAATGCATATAAGTAATGTCCTAAAGAACATTGACTAGAATGATAATGATTTAACTCTGTCCTGTTGAGCTGAGATATTATGAATATATGAACAAACATTGGCGAGTTTTCTGCATATGCTAAACTGAACATGGTTTTATCCCTGTGGATCGCATATGCAATCTAATAATGGTAACATTCAAATATTTTCCACTTCCGCAGCAAAGTTGGTAGAAGGGACTAAAATGTTAAATAAAGGGAGAAATGTTTGTAAATTTTTATTTGTTGGCCAAGCGCAAAGAATATCATCTACATATCTAAACTGAATTGCCCTAGATGCTAATATATCACTTAGTAATTTTGTTTCAAAGAATTCCATGTATAGATTGCTTGATACTGGTGAAAGAGGGAAAACTGATTTCTAAGCATGATATTCTCCATTAAATTGAAATACGCGGTCCTTTGTACACAATTTTATTGATTAAATAGAGATAGAATTTGAAATACGTAAATCAATTTTATCTAAGACGTCAAGCAAATATTCTAAGAGGTCATCAACTAGAAATTTTATGAACAAGGATGAAACTTCTGAACAAGGATGAAACATCAAAACTTACCAGTTTGAATCAAAATCAACATGGATATCATTAAGCTTGTTAACAAAGTATTCCTGAAATCTGAAAGAAATTGGACGTCTTTCAAGTACAGAACATTATTTCCTTATAGAAACTAGCCAATTATGTGCTCTTTATCCGCTTGCCTCATGTCGATCACGTGATAAGTACGTGACAATTTGCGTTTCATTTGCCCAACCAACAAGGGGATAGCTAATCTCTTAGTCACATTCGAGTGTTCTTAGGGGAATGGTGTCATATGTTTATTTTCATCAATGGAATGGTAAGCCACAGTACTAGGCAAGCAACTAAGTGCCCTGTACTTGGTCAACCAGAACAACTGGAAAAGTTTTACCAACATGTGAAGGTCTGATGAAAGCAAATCAGTGAAACAAAATAAATTATTATTCTCTACATCAAAGCACCCAACATTTTCAGGTATATGTGATGTAATTACTAACTTTGTTATGGAAATCTGGTGGTCTGCATCAATTCCTATTGTATCAAAAGAACGAATAGAAAGATATGATCGATAATTATCACACAACATATACGAGACTTCTATATCACTACGAAGACAGAAATGATCCTGCCTCGTATCAAGTGAAGCTCAATGAATTTCAGAACCATGCAAAAGCGCTCTTTGATATTGCTGTTTGTAAATATCCAGATTTGAATTCTTGAATTGTTCAGATATAAAGAAAGTTCCTAGAAATGAGCATGAAGTTTTGATTGATCAAAGATCAGATGATAATTGGAATTGTAGACCGTCAAGAAAGTTTTAAGAATAGAAAAAGATTTGAACACAAAAATATAGATAAACATAAACAAGATATTGATTTAGGCCATTCATCTTCACCTTTTGTAGTTCTTCCTTCATCTTCAGAATCACAGATAAACTCAAATGAACCATCGAGACAGAGATACTTCTTAGTGCCAAGAGCGACTTCAATGATAATAGACTTCTAATCTATCAGCTGTAGCACGCTCTCTTGGCAGAACAGGCGTATCAGACAGGGCAGCTGCAAGTATTTCAGTTCACTACTGCAGGATATAGATGAAACTGATGAAAGCAATACAAAGTAGTCATTGAGAGAAACAAAATTCGCCGTGAAAGGCAAAAAGCGCGCAGTGAAAGTCAACAGTGCAGTGAGATGATAAAACTAATCCTTTTGTCATTACATTTATGGGTGTAAGGATAAAACTGTCAGAGAACAAGAAGGCAGCAAGATTTCAAAAATCGTTGTACATGAAGAGCATATATGTATTCTTCAAAAGCCAGGATGAAAATTTATTACCCATGTTACTCGGAATTCTGGTAATGACAGTGATATTGCAAAAAGAAATGCTAGGTTTTCTTATTCTATCAGATGCTGATCTTAACATATTTGAGAGCAATTGGGTGCGATGGCCCTGTTGTAAATACAGACCCTAAAAATGGAGTAATAGCACCTCTAGAACAGAATATTGGCTAGCCATTACAATGGCTTGCTTGCCAGCTTCATGGTACTGAATTCATTAAGGTTATAATTGCAAAACCACTGGATTTAAAGAAGTTGGCAAACAGTTAGCAGATGAGAAAACTCCAATTTCAAGGCTATCGAATCAGAAGATAATGAAGTAGACTCTGATGAACAGAATGCAGATCAAAATACTTATTTGATGTTCATCAAGCAATCTCTAAAGGTACAGTGGATGATGCACTATCACACTGTAATCCAGGGAAAATATCTCATTCACTGTGGGTGACAACAGCGAATCGAGTTCTACGTCCCTATGTTAAAACATCTAGCTGAGCCTTCAAATACTTTGCATATACTAGCTGAACTTAGAATGAAAGTCTACGCGCCTATGTGGTTCAAAATAAAGTGTAAACCCTCCATCAAATATGGTGCTCAACATTTGCACGAAACCATTGTCTGTACTCGTCCCTTCAAGCAATTTGTGAACCATGTTATTCAGAGAAATGCATTCTTTGGGCAGCCTGAGAACATTCTCATTAGCATGATTTATGATGAGAGAAATTTTTTTCATGAGCTGGGATGGAGTAGAGTATTGCGGGCAAGAAAAGAGAAGTGGTGTTACACCTTTTAAAGTTCCTCTTATTGATTTCAGTGCAAAGAAATCTTATGACGTGAATGACTGGCACAAAATTGGTCATAGAGCCTCCTTTAACAATTAACATCGAAGATGAAACAATCTCGATAATCATCAAAAGTGGCATTCACATTGAAAACTAATATTTCAATATGCACAGTAGAACGCCAGGAGTTAGGGTGGAACTCGCAATAACCACTTCCACGCCGTGAGTTGTGGGTTATTTCTGAAATATTATGCTTCTTATTTCTGAAGTACAATACTTCAGAAATACGTTATCTGCATTCATTACACTATTTGTTATATCTTTAAGGAAAACCACACAGTAAATTTCAAATTTCATTTTATATCAATAGTGAAATAACATATACAATAAAATGGCATTATTTACGAATGAAATATTTCTTTAATGAAGAATGAGTTAGCATTTTACCTAATGCTGTTCATACATTTCAGTTAGATTAAAGACATCATCATCAGCACTTATGGCTGAAAAGTATGAAAATTATTGCAATTATTTCCTTGTGAGGCTGAAGTTGCGCAGTTACTTCCAGATTTCAGAAATACTTTTTTTAAGTGTATTTCTATGTAATTAACACTATCCCACTTAAAATTAATGTAATTCTAGCATTAGATTTTTTCTATAAATGCGCATTCTTAATACCTTATTTCTCAATTCTGAGCCTCTCGAGGGGCTAAAAATGTTGACGCAGGGAACCCATTTTTTTTTTTGGCAGAATTTTCTCATAATGCACGACTTTTCCCCACTAACCTCTATTAACATAAAATGTAAAAATGATCAACCCTACTCTAGAGTTCCACAAGGTATTCGTTTTTGTTCAAGTGTTTCCCTGTCTATGATCAACGGGTCTTCCACAAATGCGTCTATCTCTAGACTACCTTATTCTTACGAACATCACCAAACTTGCTCTTAATCAGATTATGCATACAAAGGAGATCTCAAAACCTCAAAAATCAGTCATTTTCCCCCAATGGGAAGTCCTCCAAATTCCCTCGTCTTATATTTGCATAATGCTCATAAACTTGTTGTTTACCATGTTAAGCACAAGCATCATTCACATGGGCTACACGGAGAGTAAGGCAACACATCATTGATTTCACCTTTTAGAGTAAAGAGTCCAAGTTCAGTAGAGATATTATTGTGCTACACTTGGTATGTACGTCAGAAGATAACTGGGGATTTGACTCTTACACAGGACCTATGACGCATGTGAGCTAAGAATTCAAATAATGAAATATAGAGATACAAAAACAAGTAGGAAGGGTTCTGTAATTATGAGTGATTGCGCCGGATACCAGAATAGTTTGTATACACTTAAGCAAGTGAAACATCTGTGTTTTATATCTGTCAGGGTTGTCATAACTGAACCTGACTGTCCGACAAGCTTCGTCATTGGCCACATGTCTCGCCTTCCTACTCCCTCTTTCCAAAATGCACTACAAGACATCAACCAATCTTTATGTAAATCACTTCTTTAACAGTCAATAAAAGCAAATCATGTTGAACGTTTTCATAAATGATTTTCATTTTCTTTTAATATAGGCCTTTCATATGACAAACTAGATAGAGTTTTTCTTTTTTGTGTCATCTAGTGTAATCTGGGACAGTATGAAGTTATGAAGTAAATTCTTAGATATTGATAAGTTATAATGCTCATTATAATGCATATTTGTCCACTCTCAAAAGATATCTACCCACGCACAGTCCATTAATCACCACTCAACCATCTTTCATGTCTCAGTACATTAAGTAAGATTTCTCAACATGTACAAATATTTCACCGAGTCTATGCACTCCTCTCCGTGCCTTCCTAGATCTTCACACACTGATAACTATCACACCTTTCAATCGTCCTACGCTTACTTACTCCATGCAAATGTACAACTCTCTATAATAATAAGTATCTCATATTTCCAGGCATGAAATAAAATCTCCACTCAAGGACACTTCTCCCCATGCAATATAGATCTTATCTCTCAAGGCCTACACACATTTGCGAATATATACCTATCCTGATTTCACTCTCCCACACTTGTCTATGTGTCCTCACATATATCACTTCTTACCCTTGCAAATGGCTCTCTAAACAAAGTCACAGTCCATCACTCTTAACTACGTCACCTTGCCTACGCTTGCATTTTCACACTCACCCGCACTCCATACTTATCTAGACATAATTCCACAATCTCATACAAATAAATCTACAAGTAACTCCTAAACAGCAAATCTTTCCAAGCGACCCAAAAAGTTTCCTAACGCCCATATAGTTTACAATCCCATAGCCATGTCTCCACAACACCCAAAACTTGGCTTCTCAGTCACTTTTCTAATATACCTTAGCAACGGAAAGAGTCCGTAGTTCCCAAGTCCAGACGTATGAATAATTTACATGTGAAGGTTGCCAGGGTCCGCCGTTGACCTATGAGTAATGTCTGGGACCTTGACGCTTGAAATGTCATTGATTGATAAATTCGTAACAACTACAGCCTGGGTGAAAATGCGACGTCTGTATACCAGTAGTGATTCTAGGTCACATAGTATGAGTACATGAAGGTCATATTTGCTATTGTCTCCATGGGATGATGATCTATAATAAGAACAAATAACAATTGTCAAACACTCATATACAGGGACTAACTTATCAAGAAATTGGATGGTAAAATATACGCGCCATATATGTATATATATATATATATATATATATATATATATATATATATATATATATATATATATATATATATATTCTTTTCTTTTCTTTTTTCTTTCAAACTATTCGCCATTTCCCGCGTTAGCGAGGTAGCGTTAAGAACAGAGAACTGGGCCTTTGAGGGAATATCCTCACCTGGCGCACTTCTCTGTTCCTTCTTTTGGAAAATTAAAAAAAAAAAAAGAAATAATGAGAAGGGAGGATTTCCAGCCCCCGCTCCCTCCCCTTTTAGTCGCCTTCTACGACACGCAGGGAATACGTGGGAAGTATTCTTTCTCCCCCATCCCCAGGGATATATATATATATATATATATATATATATATATATATATATATATATATATATATATATATATATATATATATATATATATATATATATATTTCAAACTATTCGCCATTTCTCGCGTTAGCAAGGTAGCGTTAAGAACAGAGGACTGGGTCTCTGAGGGAATATCCTCACCTGGCCCCCTTCTCTGTTCCTTCTTTTGGAAAACTAAAAAAAAAAACAAGAGGGGAGGATATATATATATATATATATATATATATATATATATATATATATATATATATATATATATATATATATATATATATATATATATATTATTTTATTTATTTATTTGTTTTGCTTTGTCGCTTTCTCCCGTGTTAGCGAGGTAGCACAAGGGAACATACGAAAGAAATGGCCCAACCACCCACATACACATGTATATACATACACGTCCACACACGCAAATATACATACATATACATCTCAATGTACACATATATATACATGCACAGACATATGCATATATATATATATATATGTACATAAGTCATGCTTTTATTTATTCCCATCACCACCTCGCCTCACATGGAATAACAACACCCTCCCCGGTCATATGTGCGAGATAGCGCTAGGAAAAGACAACAAAGGCCCCATTCGTTCGCACTCAGTCTCTAGCTGTCATGTAATAATGCACCGAAACCACAGCTCCCTTTCCACATCCAGGCCCCACACAACTTTCCATGGTTTACCGCAGACGCTTCACATACCCTGGTTCAATCCATTGACAGCAGGTCGACCCCGGTATACCACATCGTTCCAATTCACTCTATTCCTTCCACGTCTTTCACCCTCCTGCATGTTCAGGCCCCGGTCACTCAAAATCTTTTTCACTTCATCTTTCCACCTCCAATTTGGTCTCCCACTTCTCCTCGTTCCCTCCAACTCTGACGCATATATCCTCTTGGTCAATCTATCCTCACTCATTCTCTCCATGTGACCAAACCATTTCGAAACACCCTCTTCTGCTCTCTCAACCATACTCTTTTTATTTTCACACATCTCTCTTACCCCTACATTACTTATTCGATCAAACCACCTCACATCACATCTCATTTCCAGCATATCCATCCTCCTGCGCACAACTCTATCCATAGCCCACGCCTCGCAGCCATACAACATTGTTGGAACCACTATTCCTTCAAACATACCCATTTTTGCTTTCCGAGATAATGTTCTCGACTTCCAAACATTCTTCAAGGCTCCCAAAATTTTCGCCCCTCCCCCACTCTATGATTCACTTCCGCCTCCATGGTTCCATCCCCTGCCAGATCAACTCCCAGATATCTAAAACACTTTACCTCCTCCAGTTTTTCTCCATTCAAACTTACCTCCCAATTGACTTGACCCTCAACCCTACTGTACCTAATAACCTTGCTCTTATACACATTTACTCTTAACTTTCTTCTTTCACACACTTTACCAAACTCAGTCACCAGCTTCTGCACTTTCTCATATGAATCAGCCACCAGCGATGTATCATCAGTGAACAACAACTGACTCACTTCCAAAGCCCTTTCATCCACAACAAACGGCATACTTGCCCCTCTTTCCAAAACTCTTAAATTCACCACCCTAACAACCCCATCCATAAACAAATTAAAGAACCATGGAAACATCACACACCCCTGCCCAAAACCTACATTCACTGAGAACCAATCACTTTCCTCTCTTCCTACACGTACACATGCCTTACATCCTCGATAAAAACTTTTCACTGCTTCAAACAAGTTCCCTCCCACACCATATATTCTTAATACCTTCCACAGAGCATCTCTATCAACTCTATCATATGCCTTCTCCAGATCCATAAATGCTACATACAAATCCTTTTGCTTTTCTAAGTATTTCTCACATACATTCTTCAAGGCAAACACCTGATCCACACATCCTCTACCACTTCCAAAACCATCCTGTTCTCCCCCAATATATATATATATATATATATATATATATATATATATATATATATATATATATATATATATATATATATATATATATATATATATATATATATATATATATATATATATATATATATATATATATATATATATATATATATATATATATTCATTTATTTTGCTTTGTCGCTGTCTCCAGCGTTTGCGAGGTAACGCAAGGAAACAGACGAAAGAAATGGCCCAACTCACCCCCATACACATGTATATACATACACGTCCACACACGCAAATATACATACTTATACATCTCAATGTACACATATATATACACACAGAGACACATACATATATACCCATGCACACAATTCACACTGTCTGCCTTTACTCATTACCATCGCCACCTCGCCACACATGGAATACCATCCTCCTCCCCCCTCATGTGTGCAAGGTAGCGCTAGGAAAAGACAACGAAGGCCCCATTCGTTCACACTCAGTCTTTAGCTGTCATGTAATAATGCGCGAAACTACAGCTCCCTTTCCACATCCAGGCCCCACACAACTTTCCATGGTTTACCCCAGACGCTTCATATGCCCTGATTCAATCCACTGACAGCACGTCAACCCCGGTATACCACATCGATCCAATTCACTCTATTCCTTGCCCGCCTTTCACCCTCCTGCATGTTCAGGCCACGATCACACAAAATCTTTTTTACTCCATCTTTCCACCTCCAATTTGGTCT
>NW_027264533.1:0-8216 GCF_036320965.1 Panulirus ornatus | reverse complement strand
TGGGATGGGTCTGAAGGCCTGGGTTTGCTGGTCCTGAAGTGGGTGGTGTACTAAGCCAGAGAAGCGATGATTGAGTCAGAAGGCAAGGGTTGGGTGGGCCTGAAGGCGATGGTCTGCTGATCTAAACTGCGAGGGTGTGCTTTTCGTGACGGCGAGAGCGGGATGGGCCTGAAGGCATGGTTAGCTGGGCCTGAGATGAAGAGTGGGCCTGAAGGCAAGGGTGGAATTTGCCTGAAGAAGCGGTTGGGGTGGGCCAGAAGGCGAACATGGGCTGGGTCAGATATCGAGGGTGGGTAGGGCCTGCAGACGATCAGTAGCTTGGTCTGAAGGGGAGTGTGAGCTTGACATGAAGGCTAAGGTGGGAAGAGCCAGAAGGCAAAGGTGGGATGGACCTGACGGCGAGGGTTGGCGGAGCCTGAAGAGGAGGTTGAGTTAGAGCTAGGTTTGAAGGCAAGAGTGGGATGGGCTAGAAGGCGTTGGTGGGATGTGCTTGAAGACAAGTTAGGTTAGGGCAAAAAGGTGACGATGGGCTCGGCTGGAAGAAGGTGGGTTGTGCCTGGTGACGAGTAAAAGGTGGGTCAGAAGGAATTTCAGTTTCACCTGAAGGCTTAGGTCGGATGGGCCAGAAAGCGATGATGAGATGGGCTTGAAGAAGAGGGTAGGCTGGTCCTGAAAGCGATGATGAGCTTGGCCTGTCATCGAGGTGGGGATGGGCAAGGAGATGATGGAATGGGATTCATGGGGAAGGTGGGATTGACCAGAGAGTGTGGGGGAGTTGGGAATGAAAGCGATTGTGGGATGGGTCTGAAGGCGAGGGTGATCTGAACATGATTGTTAGAAAGAAAAGGGAAGGAAGGCGAGGCGAGCTGGACTAGAATGTGAGGGTGAGCTGAGCCTGAGGTTGAGATGGGACAGAATATGCCGGTGAGCTGGGTGTGAAGACAAGTTTTAATTGGGCCCGAAGGAGAGCGAGGACTGGTTGTAATGACGAGGCTATGCTTGGCCTGAATTTGAGGTTAGGATGGGTCTGAAGTCTTGGATTTGCTGGGTTTGAAATGCGTTGCGTGCTAGGCTAGAGAAGCGATGACGGACTACGTAAGAAGGAAATTCTGGGATGAGCTTGAAGGCGATGGTCTGCTGATGTAATTGCGAGGGTGTACTTTTCATGACGGCGAAGGTGGGATGGTCCTGAAGGCGTGGTTAGCTGGGCCTGAGATGAAGGGTGGGCTGGACAAGGTGGTGAAGATGGACTTGGCTTGAATGCAAGGATGGGGTGTGCCTGAAGACGTGGGTGGGCTAGGCCAGAAGGCAAGAATGGGCTGGGTCAGATGTGGAAGGTAGGTCGGGCCTGTAGACGAGGATGAGGTTGGCCTGACGGGGAGTGCGAGTTTGACATGAAGGCTAAGATGGGAAGGACCAAAGGGCAAAGGTGGGATGGGCCTGAAGACGAGGTTGGGCGGAGCCTGAAGGGGAGGTTGAGCTAAGTTTAAAGGCAAGAGTGGGATAGAGCAGAAAGCGTTGGTGGGATGTGTCTGAAGACGAGCTTGGTCCTGGCAAGAAGGCGAGAATGGGCTCGGCTGAAAGGGGATAGTGGGTTGTGACTCTAGACGAGTGAGAGCTGGTCATGAAATCTTCAGGCTCAGCTCTTCCTGAAGGCTAAGATCGGATGGGCCAGAAGACAATGGTGATATAGGCTTGAATACGAAGGTAGGCTGTGCCTGAAAGCGATGAAAAGCTTGGCCTGTCATCGAGATGGGGATGGGCAAGAAAGAGATGATGGAATGGGCTTGATATCGAGGATGGGATGGGCCAAAGGGTGAGGGGGATCTGGGACTGAAAGAAAGTGTGGGATGGCTATGTAGGCGAGGGTGATCTGGGCAATACTGTTAGAAAGAAAAGGCAGAGAATGCGAGGTGAACTGGGCCAAAGGCGAGGGTGAGCCGAGCCTGAGGTTGAGGCTGAGATGAGACAGAATACGCCTGTGAGCAGGGAGTGAAGACGAATTTTAAATGAGCCTGAAGGAGAGTGAGGGCTGGTTCTAACGACGAGGCTGTGCTGTGCTTGGTCTGAGTTCGAGGTTGGGTTGGGTCTGAAGTCGTGGATTTGCTGGGCCAGGGAAATGATGATGGACTGGGTCAGAAGACAGAGGTGGGTGGGCCTGAACGCGATGGTCTGCTGATCTAACTGCGAGGGTGTGCTTTTCGTGACGGCGAGGGTGGAATGGGCCTGAAGGCGTGGTTATCTGGGCCTGAGATGGAGGGTGGGCTGGACAAGGTGAAGAAGGACTTGGCCTGAAAGCAAGGGTGGGATGTGCCTGAAGACGTGGGTGGGCTGGGCCAGAGGGCAAGCAGGGGCAGGGTCAGATGTCTTAGGTGGGTTGGACCTGTGTACGAGGATGAGCTTTGCCTGAAGTTGAGTGCGAGTTTGACATGATGGCTGAGGTGGGAAAGAGAAGAAGGCAAAGGTGGGATGGGCACGAAGACAAGGATGGGCGGAGCCTAAAGGTGAGGTTAAGCTAGAGCTAAGTTTGAAGGCAAGAGTGGGATCGGCCAGGATTTGGTTGGATGTGTCTGAAGATGATTTCGGTCAGGGCAAGAAAGCGAGGTTGGGCTCGACGAATAGGGGAAGGTGGGTTGTGCCTGTAGACGAGGAAAAGCTGATCCTGAAGTCTCCATAAGGCCCAGCTTTTCCTGAAGGCTAAGATCGGATGGGCCAGAAGACGATTGTGAGATGGGTTTGAAAATGAAGGTAAGCTGGGCCTGAAAGCGATGATGAGCTTGGCCTCTCATCGAGGTGGGGATGGGCAAGAAAGAGACGGGCTGGACAGGAAGGTAAAGATGGACTTAGCCTGAAAGCAAGTGTGGGATGTGCCTGAAGACGTGGGTGGGCTGGGCCAGAAGGCGAGCATTGGCTGGGTCAGTTTCGGAGGTAGGATGGGCATGAAGATGAGGATGTGCGAAGCCTGAAGGGGAGGTTGATCTAGGGCTAGGTTTGAAGGCAAGAGTGGGATGGGCCAGAAGGTGTTGGTTGGATGTGTCTGAAAACGAGCTCGCTCAGGGCAAGAAGGCGAGGATAGGCACGGCTGGAAGCAGAAGGTACTCTGTGCCTGTAGATGAGGAAGAGCTGGGCGTGAAGTCTCATTCAGGCCCAATACTACCTGAAGGCTCTTGTCGGATGGGCCAGAAGGCGATGGTATGATGGGCTTGAAGACGAAGGTAGGCTGGGCCTGAAAGTGATGATGAGCTTGGCCTCTCATTCAAGTGGGGATGGGCAAGGAGCTGATGGAATGGGCTTGATGGCGAGGATGGGATGGGCCAGTGAGTGAGGGGGGGTTAGGAATAAAAGAGAGTGTGGGATGTTTCTGAAGATTTGAGTGATCTGGGCATGACTTTTAGAAAGAAAAAGGACAGAAGGCGAGGTGAGCTAGGCCAGAAGGCGAGGGTGAGCTGGGCTTGAAGTTGAAGCTGAGATGGGAGAGAACACGCCGGTGAGCTGGGAGTGAAGACGAATTTTAAATGGGCCCGAAGGAGAGTGAAGGCTGGTTCTAATGACGAGGCTGTGCTTGTCCTGAATTCGATGTTAGGATGGGTCTGAATTTGTGAGTTTGCTGGGCCTGAAATTGGTCGTGTGTTGGGCCATAGAAGCGTTTATGGACTGGGTCAGAAGGCAAAGGTAGGGTGGGTCTGAAGGCGTTAGTCTTCTGATCTAATTGCGAGGGTGTGCTTTTCATTACGGCGAGGGTGAAATGGGCCTGAAGGCGTGGTTAGCTGGGCCTGAGATTGAGCGTAGGCTGGACAAGAAGGTGAAGATGGACTTGGCCTGAAAACAAGTGAGATGTGCTTGAAGACCTGGGTAAGCTGGGCCAGAAAGCGAGCGTAGGCTGGGTCAGTGTCGGAGGTGGGATGGGCCTGTAGACGAGGATGAGCTTGGCCTGAAGGGGAGTGTGATCTTGACTTGAGGGCTAAGGTGGGATGGGCAAGAAGACGAGGATATGCGGAGCCTGAAGGGGAGATTGAGCTAGAGCTAGGTTTGAAGGTAAGAGTGGGATGGGCCAGAAGGCGTTGGTTGGATGTGTATGAAGACGAATTATCTCAGGTCAAGAAGGCGAGGATGGGCACGGCTAGAAGCAGAAGGTGCTCTTTGCCTGTAGACGAGGACGAGCTGGGCCTGAAGTCTCCTTCAGGCCAGGTTCTACCAGAAGGTTAATGCCGGATGGGTCAGAAGGCGATGGTGTGATGGGCTTAAAGACAAGGGTAGGCAGGGCCTGAAAGCGATGATGAGCTTGGCTTGTCCTCGAGGTGGGGATGGGCAAGGAGATGATGGAATGGGCTCGATGGCGAGGGTGAGATGGGCCAGAGGATGAGGGGGAGTTGGAACTTAAATCGAGTGTGAGATTTGTCTGAAGGCGAGGGTGATCTGGGCATGACTATTAGAAAGAAAAGGGCCATAAGTCAAGGTGAGCTGGGCCAGAAGGCGAAATGAGCTGGGCCAGAAGGCGAAGGTGAGCTGGGCCTTAAGTTGAGGCTGAGATGTGAACGAATACGCCGTCGAGCTGGAAGTGAAGAATTTTGAATAGGCCTGAAGGAGAGCGAGGGCTGGTTTAATGACGAGGCTGTGCTTGGTCTGAATTCAAGGTTGGATTGGGTCTGAAGGCGTGGGTTTCCTGGGACTGAAATAGGGTGTGTACTGAGCCAGAGAATCGATGATGGCCTGGGTCAGAAGGCAAGTGTTGGATGGGCCTGAATGCGATGGTCTGATTATCTAATTGCGAGGGTGTGCTTTTCATGACGGCGAGGGTGGGAGGAGTCTGAAGGCGTGGTTAGCTGGGCCTGAGATGGAGGGTGGGCTGGACAAGAAGGCGAAGATGGATTTGGCATGAAGGCAATGGTGGGATGCTCCTCAAGACATGGGTGGGCTGAACCAGAAGGCGAGCATAAGCCAAAGGTGGGATGTGCCTGAAGACGAGGTTGGGCTGAGCCTGAAGGTGAGGTTGAGCTAAAGCTAGGTTTTAAGGCAAGAGTGGGATGGGGCAGAAGTTGGTGGGATGTGCTTGAAGACGTGTCCGGTCAGGCCAAGAAGCGATGATGGACTGGGTCAGAAGGCAAGGGTGGGGTGGGCCTGAATCGATGGTCTGCTAATCTAACTGCAATGGTGTCCTTTTCGGGACGGCGAGGGTAGGATGGGCCTGAAGGCGTGGTTAGCTGGGCCTGAGATAGAGGATGGGCTGGAGAAGGTGAAAATGGATTTGGTCTGAAAGCAAGTGTGGGATGGGCGGGGCCGAAAGGCGTGTAGATGAGCTTGGCCTGAAGGGTAGTGTGAGCTTGACAAGAAGGCTAAGGTGGGAAGGGCTAGAAGGCAAAGGTGGGATGGGTGGAGCGTGAATGGGAGGTTGAGGTAAATTTAAAGTCAAGAGATGGTTGGGACAGAGGGCGTTGGTGGGATGTGCCTGAAGACGAGTTTGGTCAGGGCAAGAACTCGAGGATGTTCTCGGCTGGAAGGAGAAAGTTAGTTGTGCCTTAGACGAGGAAGATCTGTGCCTGAAGGAGTGTGTAAGACTGACATGAAGGCTAAGGTCGGATGGGCCAAGAGGCTTGAAGACGAGTTACGGCTGTTCATGAAAGCGATGATGAGCCTGGCCTGTCATCGACGTGGGGTTGGGTAAGACTGAGATGATAAAATGGGCTTGATGGCGAAAGGCGGGATGGGAGAAAGGGTGAGGGGGAGTTGGGACTGAAAGCGAGTGTGTAATGAATATGAAGGCGAGGGTGATCTGGGCATGACTGTAAGAAAGAAAAGGGACAGAAGGCGAGGCGAGTTGGGTCAGAAGACGAAGGTGACCTGGGCATGTATTTGAGGCTGAGATGGGACAGAATTTTGAATGGGTTCGAGTGAGGGCCGGTTCAAATTACGGGGATGTGCTTGGCCTGAATTCGAGGTTGAGATGGGCCTGAAGGCGTGGGTTTGCTGGGCTGAAATGGGTAATGTGCTTGGCCAGATAAGCGATGATGGATTGGGTCAGAAGGCAAGGGTGAAGTGGACCTGAAGGCGATGGTCTGCTGATGCAATTGCGAGTGTGTGCCTTTCATGACGGCGAGGGTAGGATGAGCCTGAAGGCGTGGTTATCTGGTCCTGAGTTGAAGGGTTGGCTGGAAAAGAAGGTAAAGATGGGCTTGGCCTGAACGTAAGGGTGTAGAAGATGAGCTTGGCCTGAAGGAGATTGTGAGCTTGACACGAAGGCTAAGGTGGGAAGGGCCAGGAGGCAAAGGTGGCATGGGCCTGAAGACGACTGTGAGCGGAGCCTGAAGGGGAGGTTGAGGTAGAGGTAGTTTTGAAGGCAAGAGTGGGATGGGCCAGAAGGCGTTGGTGGGATGTGCCTGAACACGAGTTCGGTTAGGGCAAGAAGGCGAGGATGGGCTCGGCTGAATGGGAAAGGTGGGTTGGGCCTGCGGACGAGAAAGAATTGGGTCTAAAATCTCCTTCAGGCCCAGCTACTCCTGAAGGTTAAGGTCGGATGGGCCTGAAAGCGATGATGATCTTGGCCTTTCATAGACGTGGGGGATGGGCAAGATGATTATGATGTAATGGGCTTGATTGCGAGGTTAAGGGGTAATTGGGACTGAAAACGAGTGTTAGATGGGTCTGAAGGCGAGGGTGATCTGGAAAGGGGACAACAGGCGAGGTGAGCTGGAACAGAGGGCGAGGGTGAGCTGGGCCTGAAGTTGAAACAGATGGGAAAGAATACGCCTGCGAGCTGGAAGTGAAGACGACTTTTAATTGGGCCTGAAGGAGAATGAGGGTTGCTTCTAATGACGAGGTTGTGATTGGCCGGAATTCGAAATTGGGATTGGTCTGAATGCGTGGGTATGCTGGCCCTGAAATGGGTGGTGTGCTGGGCCATAGAAGCGTTGATGGACTAGGTGAGAAGAGAAGGATGGGGTGGGTCTAAAGGCGATGGTCTACTGATCTAATTGCGGGGGGGTGCTTTTCATGACGGCGAGAGTGGGATGGGCCTCAACGCGTGGGCGGGTTGGGCCAGAAGGCAAAGATAGACTTGGCCTGAAGGCAAGGGTGGGATGGCCCTGAAGGCGAGGTTGATCTAGGTTTGATGGCAAAAGTGTGATAGGCCAGAAGGCGATGGTGGGATGGGTTTGAAGACGAGGGTGGGCAGAGCTTGATGGCGAGTGTTTGATGGTTTGAAGTCGTGTGTGGAATGCGGCTGAAAGCAAAAGTGGGCTGGGACAGGAGGAGAGGGTGGGATGGGCCAAATGACGTGTGTGGGTTGGGTTGAAGGCGAGGTTGGGATGGGCTTGAAAAAGAGGGTGGGGAGAGTATAAAGGAGAGGTTGGGCGGGACCAGAAGATGAAGTTGAGATGGGACTAAACGCGAGGGTGAGCTAAAACTGAAAGTGAGAGTAGGCTGGGCCAGAAAGCGAAAGGGATGCGGGCCTAAAGGTGTGGGCGGGAGGGGCCTGAAGGCGAGGGTGAGATGGCCCTGAAGGCGAAGCTGGGAGGGGCCAGAAGGCGAAGTTGGGCGGGGCCAGAGGGCGAAAGTGGGTTGGTATTGAAGGCGAAGGTTAGCTAGGCCTAAAGGTGAAGGTGGGATAGGCAAAAGGACGATGGTGTGATGGGTTTGGAGGCGAGGATGTGGCGGTCTTGAAGGCGTGGGCGGGATGGGTCTTAAGATGTGGACCGGCTGCGTCTGAAGACGAGGAAGGGACGGGCCAGAAAGCGATGGTGGGATGGTCTTGACGGAGAGGGTAGGTTTAGCCTGAAGGCTAAGATGAGCTTGGCTTGACGTTGAGGTGGAGATGAGAGAGAGGGAAATGGAGATGATGGGTTGGGCCTGAAGGCGAATTTTGTATGGGCTAGAAGGCAAAAGTGAGAATGACCTGAAGGCAAGGGAGACCTTGACATTAAGGGAGTGTGAGATGGGTCTGAAAGCGAGTGTGAGGTGGGCCTGAACTCGAGGATGAGCTGGCCCTGAATGTAAGTCTGGGATGGTCCAGAATGCGAGGGTGAAGTGGAGCTGAAGGCAAAGTTGGAGTGGGCCTGAAGGCGATGGTAGGCTGATGTAATTGCGAGGGTGTGCTTTGCATGACGGCGAAGGTGGGATGGGCATGAAGGCGTTGTTGGCTGGGTCTGAAATGGAGGGTGGGCTTTGCAAGAAGGTGCAGATGGACTTGGCCTTAAGACAAGGGTGGGATGGTCCTGAAGGCG
>NW_027264532.1:0-9903 GCF_036320965.1 Panulirus ornatus | reverse complement strand
TGAAACTGTAGACAAAAATATGGGTCAACGAAAGATATGTCATTATATCTGGTTTTAAACTGAGAAGAGCAGGAAAATAAGAATTAATCATTATCAGTAGCGGGACGATTATTAATGCCCAACAACAACATTAGGTACATATATATATCCTACTAACTACATGTGAATTTTGAAGTGACAATCCATACATATCTAACTTCCCACATGATAACCAGCATATTGTATCCTTCCAGTTACCAGATTATTATACTTATTGATAATTATAATCATAATGATTATAATGATGGATAATAATGTGATAATGATAAATGATTATAATGTGATATGGTCAATAATAAGGATCATGATGATGATAATAATAATGATATTAATAGTAATGATGATGCTAATAATGATAATGATGATTATAATAATTATAATAAATAATAATACTAATAATAATAATTTTTTTTTTTTTTTTCTTTTGACGCTGTCTCCCGCGTTTGCGAGGTTTAGCGCAAGGAACAGACTAAGAAAAGGCCCAACCCACCCCCATACACATGTATATACATACGTCACACACGCAAATATACATACCTACCACTACACAGCTTTCCAAGACGTGGTTTACCCCAGGACGCTTCTCATGCCTTGATTTCAAATCACTGACAGCACGTCAACCCCGGTTATACCACATCGCTCCAATTCACTATATTCCTTGCTCCTTTCATTCCTCCTGCATGTTCACGGCCCCCGATCCACACAAAATCTTTTTCACGCATCTTTCCACCTCCACTTTGGTCTCCTGCTTCTCCTCGGTCCATCCACCCTTCCGACACATATATCTTTGGTCAATCCTTCTCACTCATTTCTCTCATGTGACCAAACCATTTCAAAACACCCTCTTTGCTTCTCAACCACGCTCTTTGTTATTTTCCACACATATCTCTTACCCTTACGTTTACTTACTCGATCAAACCACCTCACACCACACATCGTCCTCAAAATCACATTTCCGCAACATCCATCCTCCTGCGCACAACTCTACCCATAGTCCCACGCCTCGCTACCATACAACATTGTTGGAACCAATATTCCTTAAAACATAACCATTTTTGTTTTCCGAGAAAATTTTTCTCGATTTTCCACACATTTTTCAAGGCCCCCAGAATTTTCGCCCCCTTTCCCCCACCCTATGACCCAAATTCCCCTTCCATGTTTCCATCCGTCCCAATCCACCCCCGAAAATCTAAAACACTTAAAAACTTCCTCCAGTTTTTTTTCCTTAAAAATCACCCCCCAAATTGATTGACCCTCAACCCCCAACTGTACCTAAAAACCTTGTTTTCAAATTCAAAATTTACTCTTAATTTTCTTTTTTCCACACATTTACCAAATTTTCAGTCCCCAGCTTTTTGCGGGTTTTTCCACATGAATCAGCCCCGCGCTGTTTTTAAATAAACAAACAAAAACCGCTCATTTTCCCAAGCTTTTCCTCATTCCCCAAAAAGGACTTCCCCCTTGCCTCTCTTTCCAAAACTTTTTTGCATTCACCCCCCCAAACCCAACCCCACCCAAAAAAAAAATTAAAAAACCCAAAGGGAGACCTCAAAAAACACCCCCCTGCCGAAAACCCTTTTACATTAAATGAAACCCCAACCCTTTTTCCTCTTTTCCCTACACGTACACATCCCTTTAAAACTCCCGATAAAAAACTTTTAAAGGTTTCAAAAAACTTCCCCCAAAAACCCACCAAATTTTTAAATACCTTCCACAGAGCACCTATAAAATCTTCAAAATCCCTTTCCCCAGATCCAAAAATGCTACATAAAAATTTCCCATTTTTTTTTTAAAGTTTTTTTCCCCCCATACATTCTTCAAAGCAAACACCGATCCCACATCCCCCTACCCTTCTGAAACCACACTGCTTTTTCCCCAATCTGTTTGCTCTGTTTCATTGGGGCTTCACCCTCCCTCAAACCAAAAACCCTCCCATAAAAATTTTTCCAGGAATACTCAACAAACTTATTTCCCCTGTAATTTTTAGCATAATTTAAAAAAAATAAAAATAATAAATTTAAAAATAAAAAAAATTAAAAATAATAATAATGAAATAAAAAATTTAAAAATTTAAAAATTAGATGATTTATGATATTGATAAATAATGGGGGGGGATAATGATAGTAAAATGATAATAAAATAATAATGAAAAAATGATAATAACAAAAATGATAAAAATAATGATAAAAATAATGATGAAAGTAAATAATAATGATTTAAATAAAAATAAATAGTTTTGTTTCTATAATGATATAATTTAAAAATATAATAATAATGATTTTTAAAATTTGATAAAATTTGTACTGTAAAATTGGGTAATAATAAAAAATAGTAAAAATAATGAAATTTTTTGAAAAATAGTACTGTACTATAATGATAATAAAAAGGTAAAAAATTCAATACATTTGTCTCTTGTAAAAATAACAAAACAATAAGGTCTAAAATACCACATCCCGGTGTTTAAAACTGAGTTAAAAGAATTTAAAAAATCCAAAAACCAAAGATTTTGGGCTTTATTCTGTCCCTTTTTTAACAGCATTTTGAACCCGTAAATAAACTTTGGGGGAAAATTGTTTAGTTTTTTAAAACCATTTAAAAAATATAAGTCAAAAATTTTTCCCCCCGGGAAAAAAAAAAGTTTTTCCAATTGTTTTGTTTTTTTATTTTCCATTGGATTTAAACCCCTCCAAAAGGGATTGTTTTATATCTTTGTCCCAACCAAAATTTTTGGTTCCTGCTGTTTTTTTGGGTTAAAAATTTATGGGTTTTTTGGAAAAAAGAAAGAAAAATGTTTATCAGGAGGGGGGAAAACCTTTTTGAACCCCGCCCCGGAAAAACCAGACAAATTTAAATTTTAAAGCACGCCTTTTAAAAAAAACCCCCCCCCCCGGCCAATTTTCCCAGGAGAAAATAAATTTGGAAAATTCTTCCTCTTTAAATTACTAAAACCCCGAAACCCAATTTCCCCGGAGCAAATGTAAAAGTATATTAAATTATTTAAGGGTTTAAAAGCGGGGGACAAAAAACGAGTGTATAACTTTCCCCTCCCATAATGCACAAAAAAAAACACACACCAAAAAACCCCACCAAAAAAACACAAAAACACACACACCCCCCGGGGGGGGGCCAGGTGGGGGGCGGGGCATCGTGACGTCACGGGAAAGGGGCCCTCCCCCCCCCGACCCAAAACCCTGTTTGTGGGGGTTGGGATGGCGGTTAAAAAAGTTTTCCCACATTTATATTGATTTTTTACTTTAAATTCATCCCACTCCCAAACCCACCTGGCATTTTTGGTTTTGTTTAAAACAACAGATTTGAAATATGCAAACCAGGAAAAACATTGTACCATTTCTGAAGGTTTAAATTGGTGAAAACAATCAAGAACCAGTGAATTTCATGCCGCCAAAAGAAAGGTAAGGAAGGTGACTTTAATGATGTTTAAATACGACCTGGTTTGGCTGGGTTACACTCTCCCCCCGGCCCCCAAATTGGCAACATTGTACATCCAAAACTTTTTAAAACTGTGACTTTCCCCAACCAAAATTTTTTAAAATTTCGCTCATAAAAAACGGGGAATTTAAAAATCTATCCTTGTAAATCTACCATTAAATCAATAAACTTTTAAACACCTTTCTTTTGGAACGAAAACCTTTCCCAAACCTGCGTTTTTTCCAAGAGCCCTTTTTAAGATACGTCTTAGAAACACAAAACTTAAATAAAAACGAAAAAGGTTTTGTGCAAAACCTTAAATGAAACTAAAAAACTTTTAGATTAAAATTTGGGTAATAAAAATGGAACTTTAAACTCTGTCAAATTACAGCAAAATTGTCCCCAAATAAACCCATTTAAAATTGAAAAAATTTTAAAACCCATTTAATTTTAACGAAATCCTTTGGGGTTTTCTCTTTTAAACAAAAACCTTTTAAAAACTTTTGTCTCTGAATGAACAAAACCCCTTTTAAGTTTCATAACTGGAAGGGAAAATTTTTGGGATTATTTCTATAAAAAAATTTTCGTCATATAAGGGCGGAATTTTTAAAATTTTTTTTTCCAAATTTCGGGGTTTGGGGGGGCCGTTATTTTGCCTGGCGGGCCTTTTCCCAAAAATATGCCCTTTTTATATTTGTATGTTAAACAAAACGCCCTCATTCATTTCCGTCATTTTGGATCGCCCTCACTGAAATTCCATTCAAAAAATTTCATTCCTAAAGCTTTTTTTTTTCCCCCCACCATGTTGCTTCCTTAAGGTTTTTAATTCTTTGGGTTTTTAAAATAATAGAAGTTAAAATGTTTATTTCCCCGTGGTACGGAATTAGAGTAATAATGCCTTTTCCAGTTTTTAAATCTAACCCACACCACGAGAAAAAATTTTTTGAATCATCTATTTTGAATACACAAAGAATTAAAAATCTTGATTTTTTAGTGATGGCCCAAATAAAAAATTTTTGGATAATTTTAAAAATGTTGATAAAATGTGGTAAACAATTCACCTTCTTGTCCACAAAATTTAAGTTTATGGTTTGCGTTTTGTTGTCTGTCTTGGCCCAATCACATTTTTTACCAAATATGGGGGGCCCCCAGCTACGCCCTCTTGGGTTGAAATATAAATTTTGAGTTTTTAATTTCTCTTTGTGTCCCCCTTGGGATGATGTGAGATTAACCGAAAGTGCACTTGGGAACTTATCGTGTTTATTTTCCTGTGGGCCCCCATAAGAGTATACTTGATCACGTGCAAAAAAAGTGATCCTTTTTTAAAAAAATAAATATATATATATAATATATATATATATTATATAAAATATATAAAATATATTATAAAATATACATTTTTAAAATATATTTTATATTTTTAAAAATATATATATTTTAATATATATAATAAATAATATATATATAAAAATATATCTAATATATATTAAAAATATATTAAATTTTTTATATATAAAAAATTCTTTTTTCTTTCTACTATTTCGGCCATTTCCCGCGTTTTAGCGAGGGAGCGTTAAGAACAGAGGGATGGGGGCCCCTGAAAGGAAAAATCCCCACCCGGGCCCCCCCCTCTGTTTTTTTTTTCCTTTTGGGAAAATTAAAAAAAAAAAAAAAAAGAGAGGGGGGATTTTCCCGCCCCCGCTCCCTTTTCCCTTTTTTTTCCCCCTTTTACGACAAAGCCGGAAATACGGTGGGAAGTATTTTTCCCCCCCTATTTCCCCCGGGATAAAATAATTTTGTATATATAAAAATTTTATATTTTATATAATTTAAAATTTTATATATATATATATTATATATATATAAATAAATATATAATTTTATATATATATATATAATTCCTTTTTTAGTACGGTTACTTTCGTTTAAAGAAAGGGAAAAGAAAAAAAAAAACCAAAACAAAAAAAATTTCGCCCCAAAAAATTTTCATTAAATTTTTAAAATTTAAGAAACAGAAAGGTTTTTAAATTTTTATGTCTTTGGTTTTTTGCTCAGTGGTAGAAGGGGTGAGTCTTTACCCACTTAAGGGGGTTTGTGGGTTTTGAGACCCACCCCCAAAAACATAATTTTTTTCCCTTTTTTTCTTTTTTTTCCCTTTTTTTTTTCCCCCCATGACATGTGTGCAAAAATTCCTATGTTCCCTTTCCCAAAGTTATAGTGAAGATTTCACAATGATTGGGGTTTTCGACCTTAAACTGAAAGGGTCAGGTCCAACCCAAAAGGGGGTCCCTTTAAAATTTTTCCAGAAGCCTTTTTTGGCGAAACCCCCTCCAACTTGCTTTGGGGACATCAGAGTTTTAAAATGGGCCGACAAACGGGTTTTGGGAAAAGACTTTTAAAAGCTTCCGGTAGTTAGCGGGATGATAAAGGGGGGCTAACCCCCCTACCAAAGGGCACTTAGTTCCAGTCTATTGTTTAAATTCCAGTCTAAATTGCTTAAGGGTTTCCCCCTCCATTGCAAAAGAAAAATTAAAAAAAAAATTAAAATCATTTCTTTTTTGGGAAAATTAAAAGGGAAAAAAACGACGCAACATTTGGGGAATTTTCCCCCCGTGGTTTTTTTTTGGCCCCGGGTAGTCGACAAAAAGGTTTGGTCCAAAAAAGTAAATTTTCCGTGGTTTAAAACTCCCGGGGCTTTTTATTAAAATAAAGTCCAAAAAAAAAAGGTTTTTTTGGGGGGGTAGCTCAGTGGGAGAAAACCCCCTCGCCCCCCCTTTGGGTGCGGGGGGAGGTTTCCCGGGGTTTAAAAACCCCGGGGGCTTTTCCCTTTTTTTTTTTGGGGAAAATTTTTTTTTTCCCCCGTCTTGTATATGACATAAATTTTATGTATATATTTTATATATTTTATATATATTATATAATAATATATTTAATATATATATAAAATATATATTATTGTATATATACATATTATATATATATATATCGTCCGAAATCAGGGAGTTAAGGCAACGTAGGGTCTGGTTAGTACTGGATGGGTGACCGTTGGGAAACCAGATGCTGTTATCCTGGGGTAGGAAGAAAGTATACTTGCCACGTATTCCCTGCGTGTCGTACAAGGCGACTTAAAGAGGAGGAGCAGAAGGCCGGAAAGAAATCTTTACTCTCATTTTCAATTTTCCAACGACGGAACAGAGAAGATCTAAAAGATATTGTAAAGGATGTGTAATTAATCTAGATATTAAGAACGATTGGAGATTACCCGGATGGAGCTGAATCAAGGAGTAATGAGATTAAGGGGCAATAAAAATTATTCAGTTTTCTGGTGAAGATGAATGTATATGTTGAGTTTTGTATCGAACATCAAGAAAGTAATGATAATGATGAGGAGTTTATAGTGTGATGATGAGGGTTTAGTTAGGGAGTGGTGACAATTGCCTTTACAATGCATAATAGGAGGTAAACACATATGAGGAAACACAAACTTTCCAAAGCTACGTTCAAGTCAGACTTTGAACCTAAAGTTTGGTTAAACAGAAGGATGATGTTAAGAGTCTTGGTGTAGTGAGGAAGAGTATAGTGATGATACGGATATGTCAGATAGGTTGTGGTTGAAGCTACGAATGTAGTAGAGATAAGGGTTATCAAGGAGTGTAAAGTTTATTAAGAATGATTATGTAGTGAAGATAAGAACTATTTCCAGAGAAACATCCGGGAGTACAATGATGATGGTATGGTAGAAATAACGGGTGTAGTGAAGAAGAGGGTATAGTGAAGATATAATTAAGTGAAGATAAGGTGAGTAGTGAGATTCACGTTTGTGAATATGAGGTTTGTAGTGAACTTAACATTATTGACTTATCCCCCAAATCTCAACTCCGTTCAAGGGCCGATCTCAAAACCAATCCAAAAAGGCTATTTCTCTGTGAATTGTTAGAGGTGTGGTGCTTTGTAGGGTTTGTGTAATCATTGTATTTGCACTGTATTAGGAGGAGTTCTTACCACTGTGGGGCCCCGTGTAAGTACGTTGTTTGTGTGAGCGGGTTAAAATCTAAACCTTCCTTTGAAACCAGCTTAGTCAAGATAAGGTCATATGAAGATGAGGTTGTAGTGAAGATTATGATAAGCCTTGCATAGTGAAGATAAAGGGATTACGTAGAGGAGATGTAGTATAAAAAAGATAATAGTGAACACATAGGATTTTCAAGCTAAGTGCAGGGTCGGCCTACTGGCTTGAACTTATATTTTAGGCAAAAGTCATCACTAGTTACACCCCGGCCAGCCTTAAGTTTATCCGTATACACACACACACACATAAGTATATATATATATATATCATATATATATATATATATATATATATAGATATTATATATATATATATTATCTATTATATATATATATATATATATATAAATATATATATATATACTTTTATTAAATATATATATATTATATATATATATATGTTTATATATTATATATATATATATATATATATATTATATTTTATTACTATGTGTGTGTGTGTGTGTGTGTGTGTGTTATGTGTGTATTTATATATTAACACTGTACAGAAAGCGTTAACGAAAGCTCATTTGGTGAAACTTCGTGCTTTCCTCACATTAAATGTTATCCCAGATATCAAAAATTCTTCTTCTTTGGTCTGTCATTGTTCTATGTTTTCCACTTGACTTTCTTCACTCGAAGTGACGTTACCGTTCCTTTATTGATGTTTTAGATTAAAACTTATATTTGTCAATTGACCAATTCCCTCTCCCATCTCATCATGACGCTTCTTAAAGTTCTTTGATTTGAATCTTCAGTTTTCACCTCTCCATTCAACATGATACCTCCTGAATCTGTGTGTGTTGTTAATTACCTATTTTTACTGTGTGAGGATGAGTGTTCTACACTCGCCAGGCAAATCTCTAGAACATTCTGTACTATTATACAATTGTAAGATTTATGTATGGTTCTGCCTTAACCATGACCTCATTCTTCTTATTCCATTCATTTCAACCCACTCTTATATAAACTTTAAAAATTACTTCTCTGAATATATTTGAACAATATTGCCCTAATTTCATGCTATGTTCTCTAGTTTTGTGTGCACCTTGTGTGTGTTCCCTCAGAAGTAAACTGTGTCTATTTAACAATGGATTTCCCAAAAGCCATTTACCTCATATCTTTTTATTTCGATGCTTGAAAATGGCTAAATTTTCGTCAAAAGTGTGGTTTTTGTTTATAGTATTATGATGATTTATTGATTCAAAAAGTATTGGTATTTCGAAAACTATTTTGATCCTGCACATCTTATGCCATCTTCACTACACTATCCAACACCACTCCCATCTTTGACTATTTCTTCGACAACCTTTAGATTTCATGACAATAATGATGCAACAAACTAAATGAATCGTCTACATATCCGGTATTGTATGGGATTTAATCTGGATAGATCTGGTTATGTGACGGTCACATAACCTAGGGGTATATAAGGCGGCGGCGAGAGAACTGTAATCATTTGAGGATGGGACTCCGTACCGAAACATCTCCTCTCACACTCTCGGCAAAAAAAATTTGGTAAGTGCGCCTCAGGCCGGAACCAAAATGAGTGTTCCAGATGTAAAGTTGGAACCAGAAGGATGTTTATAAAATGACCTGGTGGTTCATTGAGAGAGTGGGTCGGGGAAGGCAACGCCTAGATAGACCGGTGTTGTTCCGTGAATCTGTTGCGTCATCAAAACCCTTCTGACGGACGGTGAGTTCGAAAAAGTCATATGGATGAAGCGACATTCACAGGAGACTGGCTGGGGGCTGGAGGGGAGCCCTCTCCTTCGAGCAGTGTGCGACAACCCCCACTGTCATTCGTAAGCCACACTGGCCAGCTTATGATAAGACTACATGAAGGAACATGTCGGTCGGGACGAGAACTGGGTCGAGTCCGCCATCATGGTCGCTTCGTCGGCTGATGGAAATTCTTAAGAAAAACATAGTCCATAATGACGTCAAGGTCGAGAAGAATGTGACCGTTGACGGATGGGTGAGAATCCAGAGTTTACCTCATCGACTTCGGCTGAGCGTTAGAAGGGGAAGCTGCGTTGAGAAACAATGTTCCGACCTGTCCGTTGGCCACTGAGGTCAGGGAGCGCAAGCCGGTCTCACCAGCCAGTGGACGTCCTTCTCTTTTGGTGCATCTAATGGGCTCGTTTGTCCATCCTGTGTCAGGAAGGCAGGGTGTTGCGTGGGAAAGCCTCAGGACTTTTACCAACAGCGACCCACAGCGGGACCCCTCAGAGGACCAGCTCTGCCCTTATTATTGGTGAGCTGAAGAAGGTGATAGAGGTCAGTCCGCCGGAGGCAGTACAGAGGAGGGGGCCAACGGAACCAGAGGAAGGGCAGGAAATGAGGTGCCCTTTCCTCAAAACTATC
>NW_027264531.1:0-9368 GCF_036320965.1 Panulirus ornatus | reverse complement strand
TAGAGTGTAGAAGTTAAATCTAGATTTGATATGGGTAAAACTGAAAGTTGTATGGAGGAGAGTTGGGTGGTGATATTGGCGCATATGCACTGGGTATGTGAAGGAAAGATTATGAGAGGCAGTGTTTTGGGAGCAGCTGAGTGAGATGTGTTGTAGTTTTGATGCACGCGAAACCGGGGATATTGTGATGGGTGATTTGAATGCAATGGAGTTAATTTGGTAGTTGAAGGAATACAAGGGTGTACTAGGGTGTTCAGTGTTTTGTAAATGGAATGGATGAAGGGCTTGTACATATATGTACTGAAAGAGTTCCTTTGTCATTGGAATACATGGTTTAAAAAGAGAGATATACATATGTATACATACGTAACTAGGAGAGAAGGCCAGAGAGAGCTATTGGATTACGTGATAATTGATAGGCAAGCAAGCAAAAGAGAGACTTTTAGATGTTAATGTGCTGAGAGGTGCGACTGGAGGGGTGTCTGATCATTATCTTGTGAAAGCGAAGATGAAGATTTGTAGAGGTTTTCAGAAAAGAAGAGAGAATGTTGGGGTGAAGAGAGTGGTGAGAGTAAGTGAGCTTGGGAAGGAGACTTGTGTGAGGAAGTACCTGGAGAGACTGAGTACAAAATGGAAAAAGGTGAGAGCAAAGGACGTAAGGGGAGTCGGGGAGGAATGGGATGTGTTTAGGGAAGCAGCGATGGCTTGCGCAAAGATGCTTGTGGCATGAGAAAGGTGGGAGGTGGGCAGATTAGAAAGGGTAGTGAGTGGTGTGATGAAGAAGTAAGATTCTTAGTGAAAGAGAAGAGAGAGGCATTTGGATGATTTTTGCAATGAAATATGCAAATGACTGGGAGATGTATAAAAGAAAGAGGCGGGAGGTCAAGAGAAAGGTGCAAGAGGCGAAAAAGAGGGCAAATGAGAGTTGGGATGAGGGAGTATCATTAATTTTTAGGGAGAATAAAAAGATGTTTTGGAAGGAGGTAAATAAAGTGCTTAAGACAAGGGAACAAATGGGAACTTCAGTGAAGGGGGCTAATGAGGAGGTGATAACAAGTAGCGGTGATGTGAGAAGGAGATGGAGTGAGTATTTTGAAGGTTTGTTGAATGTGTTTGAAGATAGAGTGGCAGATATAGGGTGTTTTGGTCTAGCTGGTGTGCAAAGTGAGAGATTTGGGGAGAATGATTTGGTAAACAGAGAAGAGGTAGTAAAAGCTTTGCGGAAGATGAAAGCCGTCAAGGCAGCGGGTTTGGATGGTATTGCAGTGCAATCTATTAAAAAATGGGGTGAGTGTATTGTTGACTGGTTGGTGAGGTTATTTAATGTATGTATGACTCATGGTGAGGTGCCTGAGGATTGGCGGAATGTTTGCACAGTGCCATTGTATAAAGGCAAAGGGGATAAGAGTGAGTGCTCAAATTACAGAGGTATAAGTTTGTTGAGTAATCTTGGAAAATTATATGGGAGGGTATTGATTGAGAGGGTGAAGGCATGTACAGAGCATCAGAAGAGAAGTGTGGTTTCAGAAGTGGTAGAATATAAGTGGATCAGGTGTTTGCTTTGATGAATGTATGTGAGAAATACTTAGAAAAGCAAATGGATTTGTATGTAACACTTATTGATCTGGAGAAGGAATATGATAGAGTTGATAGAGATGCTCTGTGGAAGGTATTAAGAATATATGGTGTAGGGGGGAAGTTGTTAGAAGCAGCGTAAAGTTTTTATCGAGGATGTAAGGGATGTTTACGTGTAGGAAGAGAGGAGAGTGATTGGTTTCTGTGAATGTTGGTTTGCGGCAAGGGTGGGTAGTTTACCCCACACTCTTCACATTCACATTGACCCCAGTATACCGCATCGTTCCAATTCACTCTATTCCTTGCACGCCTTTCACCCTCCTGCATGTTCAGTACTCGATTGCTCAAAATCTTTTTCACTTCACTTCAGTTTGGTCTCCCTCTTCTCCTCGTTCCCTCCATCTGTGACACATATATCCTCTTTGTCAATCTTTCCTCACTCATTCTCTCCATATGACCAAACCATTTCAAAACACCCTCTTTTGCTCTCTCAACCACACTCTTTTTATCACCACACATCTCTCTTACTCTTTCATTGCTTACTCGATCAAACCACCTCACACCAAATATTTTCTTCAAACATCTCATTTCCAGCACATCCACCCTCCTCTACACAACTCTATCTATAGCCCACGGCTCGCAACCATATAACATTGTCGGAACCACTATTCCTTCAAGCATATCTATTTTTGCTTTCCGAGATAATGTTCTCGTCTTCCACGCATTTTTCAACGCTCCTAGAACTTTCGACCCCTCCCCCACCCTGTGACTCACCTCCACTTCCATGGTTCCATCCGCTTCCAAATCCACCTCCAGATATCTAAAACACTTCACTTCCTCCAGTTTTTCTCCATACAAAGTTACCTCCCAGTTGACTTGTCCCTCAACCCTACTGTACCTAACAACATTGCTCTTATTCACATTTACTCTCAGCTTTCTTCTTTCACACACTTTACCAAACTCAGTCACCAGCTTCTGCACTTTCTCATCCGAATCAGCCATCAGCGCTGTATCATCAGCAAACTACTGACTCATTTCCTAAGCATCTCATCCACAACAGACTGCATACTTGTCCCTCTCTCCAAAACTCTAGAATTCACCTTCCTAACAACCCCATCCATAAACAAATTAAACAACCATGGAGACATCACGCACCCCTGCTGCTAACCGACATTCACTGAGAACCAATCGCTTTCCTCTCTTCCTACTCGTACACATGGCTTACATCCTCGATAAAAACCTTTCACTGCTTCTAACAACTTGCCTCCCACACCATATATTCTTAATACCTTCCACAGAGCATCTCTATCAACTCTATCATATGCCCTCTCCAGAACCATAAATGCTGCATACAAATCCATTTGCTTTTCTAAGTATTTCTCACATACATTCTTCAAAGCAAACACCTGATCCACACATCCTCTACCACTTCTGAAACTACATTTCTCTTCCCCAAACTGATGCTCTGTACATGCCTTCACCCTCTCAATCAATACCCTCCCATATAATTTTCCAGGAATACTCAACAAACTTATACATCTGTAATTTGAGCACTCACCTTCATCCCCTTTACCTTTGTACAATGGCAGTCACTATACATGCATTCTGCCAATCCACAGGCACCTCACCATCGGTCATACATATACTAAATATCCTTACCAACCCGTCAACAACACAGTCACCCCCTTTTTTAATAAATTCCACTGCAATAGCATCCAGACCCGCTGCGTTACTGGCTGTCATCTTCCGCGAAGCTTTTACTACCTCTTCTCTGTTTACCAAATCATTCTCCATAACCCTCTCACTTCGCACACCACCTTGAACAAAACACCCTATATCTGCCACTCTATTATCTAACACATTCAACAAACCTTCAAAATACTCTCTCCATCTCCTTCTTACATCTCCACTACTTGTTACTTCCTCCATTTTAGCCCCTTTCACCGATGTTCCCATTTGTTCCCTTGTCTTACGCACTTTATTTACCTCCTTCCAAAACATCTTTTTATTCTCCCTGAAATTTAATGATTCTCTCTCATCCCAACTATCATTTGCCCTCTTTTTCACCTCTTGCACCTTTCTCTTGACCTCCTGCCTCTTTCTTTTGTAGATTTCCCAGTCATTTTCACTATTTCCCTGCAAAACTTGTCCTAAAGCCTCTCTCTTCGCTTTCACTAATGATCTTACTTCTTCATCCCACTACTCACTACCCATTCTAATCTGCACACCTCCCACGCTTCTCATACCACAAGCATCTTTTGTGCAAGCCATCACCGCTTCCCTAAATACATCCCATTACTCTCCACTCCCCTTACGTCCTTTGCTCCTTCCTTTTTCCATTCTGTACCCAGTCTCTCCTGGTACTTCCTCACACAAGTCTCCTTCCCAAGCTCACTTACTCTCACCACTCTCTTCACTCTAACATTCTCTCTTCTTTTCTGAAAACCTTTACAAATCTTCACCTTCGCCTCCAGAAGATTATGATCAGACATCCCTCCAGTTGCACCTCAGCACATTAACATCCAAAAGTCTCTCTTTCATGGGGAGAAGTGGATGACCAAATTATAGGTGTAGAGATGGAGTGAAAAAGATTTTCAGTGATCGGGGCCTGAACATGCAGGAGGGTGAAAGGCGTGCAAGGAATGGAGTGAATTGGAACGATGTGGTATACTGAGGTCGACGTGCTGTCGATGGATTGAACCAGGGCATGTGAAGCGTCTGGGGTAAACCTTGGAAAGTTTTGTGGGGCCTGGATGTGGAAAGAGAGCTGTGGTTTCGGTGCATTATACATGACAGCTAGAGACTGAGTGTGAGCGAATGTGGCCTTTGTTGTCTTTTCCTAGCGCTACCTCGCACACATGAGGGGGGAGAAGGTTGTAATTTCATGTGTCGTGGGGTGGAGACGGAAATGAATAAGGGCAGACAGTATGAATTATGTACATGCGTATATGTGTATATTTCTCTGTGTGTCTATATATATATATATATATATATATATATATATATATATATATATATATATATATATATATATATATATATATATATATATATATATATATATATATATATATATATATATATATATATATATATATATATATATAGTGAGTGGTAGGATGAAGAAGTAAGAGTATTAGTGAAAGAGAAGAGAGAGGCATTTGGACGATTTTTGCAGGGAAAAAATGCAATTGAGTGGGAGATGTATAAAAGAAAGAGACAGGAGGTCAAGAGAAAGGTGCAAGAGGTGAAAAAAAGGGTAAATGAGAGTTGGGGTGAGAGAGTATCATTAAATTTTAGGGAGAATAAAAAGATGTTCTGGAAGGAGGTAAATAAAGTGCGTAAGACAAGGGAGCAAATGGGAACTTCAATGAAGGGCGCAAATGGGGAGGTGATAACAAGTAGTGGTGATGTGAGAAGGAGATGGAGTGAGTATTTTGAAGGTTTGTTGAATGTGTTTGATGATAGAGTGGCAGATATAGGGTGTTTTGGTCGAGGTGGTGTGCAAAGTGAGAGGGTTAGGGAAAATGATTTGGTAAACAGAGAAGAGGTAGTGAAAGCTTTGCGGAAGATGAAAGCCGGCAAGGCAGCAAGTTTGGATGGTATTGCAGTGGAATTTATTAAAAAAGGGGGTGACTGTATTGTTGACTGGTTGGTAAGGTTATTTAATGTATGTATGACTCATGGTGAGGTGCCTGAGGATTGGAGGAATGCGTGCATAGTGCCTTTGTACAAAGGCAAAGGGGATAAGAGTGAGTGCTCAAATTACAGAGGTATAAGTTCGTTGAGTATTCCTGGTAAATTATATGGGAGGGTATTGATTGAGAGGGTGAAGGCATGTACAGAGCATCAGATTGGGGAAGAGCAGTGTGGTTTCAGAAGTGGTAGAGGATGTGTGGATCAGGTGTTTGCTTTGAAGAATGTATGTGAGAAATACTTAGAAAAGCAAATGGATTTGTATGTAGCATTTATGGATCTGGAGAAGGCATATGATAGAGTTGATAGAGATGCTCTGTGGAAGGTATTAAGAATATATGGTGTGGGAGGAAAGTTGTTAGAAGCAGTGAAAAGTTTTTATCGAGGATGTAAGGCATGTGTACGTGTAGGAAGAGAGGAAAGTGATTGGTTCTCAGTGAATGTAGGTTTGCGGCAGGGGTGTGTGATGTCTCCATGGTTGTTTAATTTGTTTATGGATGGGGTTGTTAGGGAGGTAAATGCAAGAGTTTTGGAAAGAGGGGCAAGTATGAAGTCTGTTGGGGATGAAAGAGCTTGGGAAGTGAGTCAGTTGTTGTTCGCTGATGATACAGCGCTGGTGGCTGATTCATGTGAGAAACTGCAGAAGCTGGTGACTGAGTTTGGTAAAGTGTGTGGAAGAAGAAAGTTAAGAGTAAATGTGAATAAGAGCAAGGTTATTAGGTACAGTAGGGTTGAGGGTCAAGTCAATTGGGAGGTGAGTTTGAATGGAGAAAAACTGGAGGAAGTGAAGTGTTTTAGATATCTGGGAGTGGATCTGGCAGCGGATGGAACCATGGAAGCGGAAGTGGATCATAGGGTGGGGGAGGGGGCGAAAATTCTGGGAGCCTTGAAGAATGTGTGGAAGTCGAGAACATTATCTCGGAAAGCAAAAATGGGTATGTTTGAAGGAATAGTGGTTCCAACAATGTTGTACGGTTGCGAGGCGTGGGCTATGGATAGAGTTGTGCGCAGGAGGATGGATGTGCTGGAAATGAGATGTTTGAGGACAATGTGTGGTGTGAGGTGGTTTGATCGAGTGAGTAACGTAAGGGTAAGAGAGATGTGTGGAAATAAAAAGAGCGTGGTTGAGAGAGCAGAAGAGGGTGTTTTGAAGTGGTTTGGGCACATGGAGAGAATGAGTGAGGAAAGATTGACCAAGAGGATATATGTGTCGGAGGTGGAGGGAACGAGGAGAAGAGGGAGACCAAATTGGAGGTGGAAAGATGGAGTGAAAAAGATTTTGTGTGATCGGGGCCTGAACATGCAGGAGGATGAAAGGAGGGCAAGGAATAGAGTGAATTGGAGCGATGTGGTATACCGGGGTTGACGTGCTGTCAGTGGATTGAATCAAGGCATGTGTATGGGGGTGGGTTGGGCCATTTCTTTCGTCTGTTTCCTTGCGCTACCTCGCAAACGCGGGAGACAGCGGCAAAAAAAAAAAAAAAAGAAAAAAAAAAAAAAAAATATATATATATATATATATATATATATATATATATATATATATATATATATATATATATATATATATATATATATATGTATATGTTATTATCATTGTTATTTTATTATTTTGATTTGTCGCTGTCTCCCGCGTTAGCGAGGTAGCGCAAGGAAACAGACGAAAGTATGGCCCAACCCGCCCGCATACACATGTATATACATACATGTCCACACACGCACAATATACATACCTATACATCTCAATGTACACATATATATACACACAGACATATACATATATACACATGTACATAATTCATACTGTCTGCCTTTATTTGTTCCCATCGCCACCTCGCCACACATGGAATAACAACCCCCTCCCCCCTCATGTGTGCGAGGTAGGGCTAGGAAAATCTCCAACGGCCCCATTCGTTCACACTCAGTCTCTAGCTGTCATGTAATAATGCACCGAAACCACAGCTCCACATCCACATCCAGGCCCCACATACTTTGCATGGTTTACCCCAGACGCTTCACATGCCCTGGTTCAATCCATTGAAAGCACGTCGACCCCGGTATACCACATCGTTCCAATTCACTCTATTCCTTGCGTGCCTTTCACCCTCCTGCATATTCAGGCCCCGATCACTCAAAATCTTTTTCACACCATCTTTCCACCTCCAATTTGGTCTCCCACTTCTCCTCGTTCCCTCCACCTCTGACACATATATCCTCTTGGTCAATCTTTCCTCACTCATTCTCTCCATGTGACCAAACCATTTCAAAACACCCTCTTCTGCTCTCTCAACCACACTCTTTTTATTTCCACACATCTCTCTCACCCTTACATTACTTACTCGATCAAACCACCTCACACCACATATTGTCCTCAAACATCTCATTTCCAGCACATCCACCCTCCTGCGCACAACTCTATCCATAGTCCACGCCTCGCAACCATACAGCATTGTTGGAACCACTATTCCTTCAAACATAGCCATTTTTGCTTTCCGAGATAATGTTCTCGACTTCCAAACATTCTTCAAGGCTCCCAGAATTTTCGCCCCCTACCCCACCCTATGATTCACTTCCGCTTCCATGGTTCCATCCGCTGCCAGATCCACTCCCAGATATCTAAAACACTTCACTTCCTCCAGCTTTTTCTCCATTCAAACTTACCTCCTAATTGACTTGACCCTCAACCCTACTGCACCTGATAACCTTGCTCTTATTCATATTCACTCTTAAATTTCTTCTTTCACACACTTTACCAAACTCAGTTACCAGCTTCTGCAGTTTCTTACACGAATCAGCCACCAGCGCTGTATCATCAGCGAACAACAACTGACTCACTTCACAAGCTCTCTCATCCACAACAGACTGCATACTTGCCCCTCTTTCCAAAACTTTTGCATTCACCTCCCTAACAACCCCATCCATAAAGAAATTAAACAACCATGGAGACATCACACACCCCTGCCGCAAACCTACATTCACTGAGAACCAATCACTTTCCTCTCTTCCTACACGTACACATGCCTTACATCCTCGATAAAAACTTTTCACTGCTTGTAACAACTTGCCTCCCACACCATATATTCTTAAAACCTTCCACAAAGCATCTCTATCAACTCTATCATATGCCTTCTCCAGATCCATAAATGCTACATACAAATATATATATATATATATATATATATATATATATATATATATATATATATATATATATATATATATATATATATAAATATATATATATATATATATATATATATATATATATATCTTTTTCTTTTCTTTCATACTATTCGCCATTTCCCGCATTAGCGAGGTAGCGTTAAATACAGAGGACTGGGCCTTTGAGGGAATATTCTCACCTGGCCCCCCTTCTCTGTTCCTTCTTTTGGAAAATTGAAAAAAAAAAAAAAAACGAGAGGGGAGGATTTCCAGCCACCCGCTCCCTCCCCTTTTAGTCGCCTTCTACGACACGCAGGGAATACGTGGGAAGTATTCTCTCTCCCCTATCCCCAGGGATAATATATATATATATATATATATATATATATATATATATATATATATATATATATATATATATATATATATATATATAAAATGTTGGTTGGAGGGAGGGGTGTTTGATGTCTCCTTGGTTAATTTTTTTATGGATGGGGTTGTTAGGGATTTGAATGCAAGAGTTTTATAAAGAGGGGCAAGTATGCAGTCTGTTATGGATTAGAGAGCTTAGGAAGTGACTCAGTTGTTGTTCACTGATGATACAGCGCAGGTGGCTGATTCGTATGAGAAACTGCAGAAGCTGGTGACTGAGTTTGGTAAAGTGTTTGAAAGAAGAAAGCTGAGAGTTAATGTAAATAAGAGCAAGGTTATTACGTACAGTAGGGTTGAGGGACAAGTCGATTGGGAGATAGATTTGAATGGAGAAAAACTGAAGGAAGTGAAGTGTTTTACATATCTGGGAGTGGATTTGGCAGCGGATAGAACCATGGAAGCAGAAGTGAATCATAGGCTAAGGGAGGGGACGAAAGTTCTGGGAGCGTTGAAGAATGTGTGGAGGTCGAGAACATTATCTCGGAATGCAAAAATGGGTGTGT
>NW_027264530.1:0-16092 GCF_036320965.1 Panulirus ornatus | reverse complement strand
CAGTTTTTCTCCATTCAAACAGACTCCCAATTGACTTATCCCTCAAACCCTATTGTACCTAATAACATTGCTCTTATTCACATTTACTTCTAGCTTCTTCTTTCACACACTTTACTCAACTCATCACTAGCTATGTGCATTTCTCACGCCGAATCAACCATCAGCACTGAGTCGTCCCAGCGAACAACAAACTGACACACTATTTTCCCAAGCACTCTCATCCAGGAACAGACTGCAATACTCCCCTCTCCTCCAAAAATCTTTGCACTCACCTCCTCTAACAACTCAATCCATAAACAAACTAAACAACCATAGAGGACATCACGCACCCCTGCCATAAATCGACATTCACGTGAAACCAATCTCTTCCTCTCCTTTTCTAATGTACACCCCATGCTTTACCAATCCCTCGATAAAAACTTTTCACTGCTTCTAACACATGCCTCCCTGACCGTATATTTCTTAATATATATCTTTCATAATCTGCTATCATATGTCCTCCTCCAGATCCATAAATCTACATACAAATCCATTTGCTTTTCTAAGTATTCTCACATACATTCTTCAAGCCCAACACCTGATCTAGGACATCCTCCTCGACTTCTGAATCCACACTGCTTTTCCCAATTGATGTTCTGTACACGCCTTCATCCTCTCAATCAATAACCTTTCCATGTATTTCCCTGGAATAATTCCAAACATACGTTACTTCTGTAATTTGAGCACTCACATTTTTCCCCTTTGCCTTTGTACAAAGGCACTATGCAAGCATTCCGCCAATCTTCAGGACCTCCCATGCGTCTTACATACCTTAGATATCCTTACCAACAGTCCACAAACACAGTCACCCTTATTCTTATTATATAAATTCCACTGCAATACCTTTCTCCAATACTCGCTTCCTCTTCCGGCCTTTCACTTTCGCAAAGCTTTTAGACCTCTTCTCTGTTTACCAAATCATTCTCCCTAACCCTTCTCACTTTGCCACACCACTCGACCAAAACACCTTTATTTCTGCCACTCTATCATCAACACATTCAAAAGTACTAACTCCATCTCTTTCACATCACCACAACTTGTTATTACCTCCCTATTAGCCCCATTCACTGAAGTTCCCATTTGTTCTCTTGTCTTACGCACTTTATTTACCTCCTTCCAAAACATCTTATTCTCCCTAGATTTAAAGAATACTCTCTCACCCCAACTCTCATTTGCCTTCTTTTTCACCTCTTGCACCTTTCTTTTGACCTCCTGCCCTTTTTTTTATTTATTCATCTCCAGTCGTTGAATATTTCCCTGCAAAAATCGTCCCCAAATACCGCTCTCTTCTCTTTCATTAATAATTTACTTCTTCAATCACTCCATCACTACCCTTTCCAATCTGCCCACCTCTCACGCTTCTCATGCACAAGCATCTTTTGCGGCAAGCCATCCTGCTTTCCTATAATACATCCATTCCTCCCTCACTCCCCTTACGTCCATTTTTTCTCACCTTTTTCCATTCTGTACTCATTGTCTTTGTTATTTCCTCACACAGGTCTCCTTACCAGGCTTCACTTACTCTCACCACTCTCTTCACCCCAACATTCTCCTTCTTTTTCTGAAAAAACTTTCTATAAATCTTCACCTTTTGCTTCCACAAAATAATGAATCAGACATCCCTCCACTTGCTCCTCTCAGCACATTAACATCCAAATGTCTCTCTTTCTTAGCCATGTCTATCACTTAAACACGTAATCCATAATAACGTTCTCTGGACATCTCTCCTACTTAAATACATAGAACTTATTCATATCTCTTTTTAAACCAGGTATTCCCAAATCACTAGTCCTTTTTCGGCGCATAAATGTAACATGCTCTTTCATGTATTTCATTTTACAACACTGAACACCCAATGTACACCAATTATTCCCTCAACTACCACATTACTTACTTTTGCATTCAAATCCACCATCACTATAACCCAGTCTCGTCACAAAGTACCAACTCATCACTCAGCTGCTCAAAATCCACTTGGCCTTTCTCTATGATCTTTCTTCTCGTGCCCAGTGATCTGCACAATTATCACCATCTCTCTCCATCACTTTTAGTTTTACCAATATCAATCTAGAGTTACTTTCTTACACTCTATCAATACTCCCACCACTCCTGTTTCAGGAGTAGTGCTTACTCTTCCCTTGATCTTGTCCTCCCACAACCCCTGACTTATCCCATGACATTCCCATATCACTATTCCCCTTTATCCTTCAGCTTCGTTTCACTAGAGCCAGAAGATCAGTTCAATTTTCCTCAAACATAATACATACAAACTTGGTTAATCCACACACATTTAGACACCCCAATCGAGCCCTTCGAGGAGGATGAGCACCTCCTCTGCATTGACTCCTTATGCTTCCCTTTTAAAAGTTGAAATAACAAGGAGGCGTGGGTTTATAGACCCCGCTCCCGTGCCCTTTAGTCGCCTTCTACGACACGTGGGAAATGCGTAAGAATGAAGTATTCCTTTCTCCTCTATCCCAAGGTATATATATATAATATATAATATATATTATAGATATATATATTTATATATATATATAATATATATCGATATACTATATATATATATATATATATTCCTATGATTCCACAGGGAAAAATGAAACACCAAAAGTTTCCCAAGTGCCACTTCGTGTCATTAATCACATCATCAGGGGGGACACAAGAGAAGAATATAACAGTCAGTTGATATACATCGAGAGACGACGAAGCTAGGACGCCATTTGGTTAAAACATGTGATTGTCCAAAACGCGGGAAGTGTTCATCCTCCTCGACAGGCTCAGATTGGGGGTGGTCTAAAATGTGTGTGGATGTAACCAAGATGAAAGAAAAAAGGAGAAATAGGTAGTAGTTGTGAATGAAAGAAAGGAACTGGACGTTTTGGTCAGAGTGAAACGAAGCTCAGGGTAAAGGGGAAGAGTGGAAGAGTGGTTTTGGGAATGTCTTGGGAGTAAAGTCAGGGGCATTAGTGGGGGACAATAGCAAGGGAAGGCGTAGCTCTACTGGTGGGAGTATGTGATGAGTGTAGGAAAGTAAAACTGTGGTTGATATGGGTAAAACTGAAAGTTGATGGAGAGAGATGGGTGATTATTGGTGCATATGCACCTGGGCTTGAGAAGAAAGATCATGGTAGAGACAGTTGTTTTTGAGAGTAGCTGTGGAGCGTGTTAGTGGTTTTTGATGCACGAGTACGGGTTATAGTGATGGTGTGATTTTTGAATGCAAAGGTGAGTAATGTGGCAGTTGAGGGAATGTTAGTATACAAGGTGGTGTTTCAGCACATTTACTTCACTTTCTTTCTTTCACACACTGTACAAACTCAGTCACTAGCTTCTGCAGTTTCTCACATGAAACAGCCACTAGCGCTTGTATCTCAGGCGAACAACAAACTGACTCACTTCACAAGCTCCTCATCACAACAGAGGAGCATACTTGGCCCTCTTCCAAAATCTTGCATTCACGTCCATAACAATCCAATCCATAAACAAATTAAACAACCATGGAGAATCACACATCCCTGCCGCAAACCTACATTCACTGGACCCATTCACTTACCTTTCTTCCTACACGTAAACATGCCTTACTATCCTCGATAAAAACTTTTCATCGTTCTAACAAATTTCTTCCCACACCATATTTCTTAATACCTTCAAAGATCATATCTATCAACTCTATCATATGCCGTCTCAGATCCATAAATGCTACATACAATCTTTGCTTTTCTAAGTATTTCTCACTAATTCTTCAAAGCATACTTCTAGATCCCAACTCCTCTAACCATTTGAAACACACTGCTCTTCCCCAATCTGATGCTTTTGTACTTGCTTCACCCTCTCAATCAGTACTCAATATAGATTTACCCGGGATACTCATCAACAAACTTATACTCTGTTATTTTGAGCACTCATCTTATCCCCTTTGCCTTGGTAAAATGGAATATGCAAGCTTTCGCCATCTCTGGCACCTCACCATGAATCAACATTACATTAAGTAACCTTACAACCAGTCAACAATAGATTCACCTCCTTTTTTAATAAATTCCAAGCCATTACCATCCAAACTCGCTGCCTTCCCGGCTTTCATCTTCCGCAGAAGCTTTTACTACTTTTTCTCTGTTTACAATTCATTTTCCCTAACCTCTCACTTTTTGCATAACTCCTCGACCAAAACACCCCTATAATCTGACAACTCTATCCTTATACCACATCTCAAGAACTTCAAAATACTCATCCATCTCCCTCTCACATCACCACTACTTGTATCGCCACCCCATTAGGCCCTTCACTGAAGTTTCATTTGCTTTCTTGCTTACGCACTTATTTTACCTCGCATTCCAATACATCTTTTTATTGTCCTAAAATTTAATGATACTTCTCACCCCAACTCTCATTTGCCCCTCTTTTTCACTTCAGGTACCTTTCTCTGTGACTTCCTGCCTCTTTCTTTTATAAAATCTCCCACACTATTTGCATTATTTTTCCTGCAAAAATCGTCCAAATATGACTCCTCTCTTTCTTTTTTCATAATAATCTTACTCTTCATCCCTCACTCATTACCCTTTCTAATCTGACACCTCCCACGTTATCTGCCAGAAGCATCGTATTGCGCAAGCCTTCACTGCTTGCCTAAATCAAACCCATTCCTCCTCCACTCCCCTTACCTCCTTTGTTCTCACCTTTTGTCTATCTGTACTCAGTCTCTCCTTGTACTTCCTCACAAAAGACTCCTCTCAAGCTCACTTACTCTCACCACTCTCTTCACCCCACAGACTCTCTTCTTTTTCTGGAAAACCTCTACAAATCTTCATCTTCGCCTCCAAACATAATGATCAGACATCCTTCCAGTTGCACCTCTCCGCACATAACATCCAAAAGTCTCTCTTTCGGCTGAGCGTATCAATGACACGTAATCCATAAACGCTCTCTGACCATTTCTCCTACATACATATATTTACTAGTATATCTCTCTTTTTGAACCAGGATCCCAATCACCAGTCCTTTTTCAGCACATAAATCTAAAAGCTCTTCACATTTCCATTTACTACACTGAACGCCCCATGAATTATACAATTATTCCTCAATTGCCACATTACTCACCTTTGCATTCAATCACCATCACCATACCCGGTCTCGTGGCATCAAACACTAACACACAAAATCAGGGTGCTCAAAAAACACTTGCCTCTCATTGATTTTTTCTTCTAGCCAGGTGCATATGTACCAATAACCACCCATCTCTCTCCATAAACTTTCAGTTTTACAATTTCAATCTAGAATTTACTTTATTTACACTCTATCCACATACTCCACACTCCGGTAAGTTTCGGGGGAGGTATTTTATAGTTAGTTGTATAGTAGTATAGTAGATTTTGATGTTAGTTTTTTTCAGTATAAAGTTGTGCGTAGTAGTAGTAGTTGGAAGTTGTTTATTAATAGTCTAATGTTTAGTATTTCTTTTTCGAGTAGTGCTATCTTCCTTGCTCTTGTCCTTCACTAATCCTGACTTCCTCCAGACATTCCTCAAAACCACTCTTCCCCTTTACCCTGAGCTTCGTTTCACTCAGAGCCAAAACTTCCAGGTTCCTTTCCTCAAACATCTACCATCTCTCCTTTTTCCTAATTTGGTTAATCCACACAATTTAGACACCCCAATCTGCGCCTTCGAGGAGATGACCCACTCCGCGTGACTCATTCTGTTTCCCTTTTAGGGGAAAAGTTCAATACTATAAAATTATATGGGGGGTATTGATTGAGAGGGGGAAAGCCTGTACAGAGCCATCAGTTGGGGTAAAGAGCAGTATTGTGGTTCCGAATTTGGTAGAGGATGTGTGGATCAGGTATGTATTCTTTGAAGATGTTAGTGTGAGAAATACATGAAAAGCTAATGGATTTGTAGGTAGAAATTTATGGATCTGTGAGAAGGCATATGATAGAGTTGATAGAGATGCCCTGTGGAAGGTATTAAGATTATATGGTTGTGGGAGGCAAGTTGTTAGAAGCAGTGAACGTTTTTATCGAGGAGTAAGGCATGTAGTACGTGTTGGAAGAGAAGAAAGTGATTGTTCTCGTTGATGTAGGTTTGCGGCAGGGTGCTTGTGTGATGTCTCCATGGTTGTTTATTTTGTTTATGATGGGATGTTAGGGAGGTGAATGTCACAGGTTTGGAAAGAGGGCATGTATGGGGTCTGTTGGGGATGAGTGTGCTTGGGGAAGTGAGTCAGTTGTTGTTCGCTGATGATTTACAAGCGCTGGTGGCTGATTATGTGAGAATCTGCGAAGCTGGTGGATGAGTTTGGTAAAGTGTGTGAAAGAAGAAAGTTGAGAGTAAGTGAATAAGAGCAAGGGTTTATAGGTTACAGTAGGGTGAGGAGGTCAAGTCAATTGGGAGGTGGAGTTTGAAAGGAGAAAAAACTGGGGAAGTGAAGTGTTTTAGATATCTGAGTGGATCAGCAGCGGATGGAACCATGGCAAGCGGAAGTGGATCAATAGGTGGGGGAGGGGGCGAAATTCTGGGAGCATTGAAGAATGTGTGGACAGTCGAGAAATTATTCGGAAAGGCAAAACTGGGGTATGTTTGAAGGAATAGTGGTTCCAACAATGTTGTATGGTTGCGAGGCGTGGGCTATGGATAGAGTTGTGCGCAGGAGGATGGATGTGCTGGAAATGAGATGTTTGAGGACAATGTGTGGTGTGAGGTGGTTTGATCGAGTAAGTAACGTAAGGGTAAGAGAGATGTGTGGAAATAAAAAGAGCGTGGTTGATGAGAGCAGAAGAGGGTGTTTTGAAATGGTTTGGGCACATGGAGAGAATGAGTGAGGAAAGATTGACCAAGAGGATATATGTGTCGGAGGTGGAGGGAACGAGGAGAAGAGGGAGACCAAATTGGAGGTGGAAAGATGGAGTGAAAAAGATTTTGTGTGATCGGGGCCTGAACATGCAGGAGGGTGAAAGGAGGGCAAGGAATAGAGTGAATTGGAGCGATGTGGTATACAGGGGTTGACGTGCTGTCAGTGGATTGAATCAAGGCATGTGAAGCGTCTGGGGTAAACCATGGAAAGTGTGTAGGTATGTATATTTGCGTGTGGGGAACGTATGTATATACATGTGTTATCTATGGGGGTGGGTTGGGCCATTGCTTTCGTCTGGTTCCTTGCGCTACTCGGCAAACGCGGGAGGACAGCGACAAAAAAAAAAAAAAGAAATATATTTATATATATATTTTATATTATATTATATTTATATTATATTATATATATATATATATATTTATTGATACAATATTATTATTATATTTATTGTGCTTTGCGCTGTCTCCCGCGTTAGCGAGGTAGCACAAGGAAAACACACGAAAGAATGGCCCAACCCCTCCACATAAACATGTATTACATTACACAATCGACACACGCACATATACATACTATACATTTCAACGTTATACTATTATATATCATATATATACAGGACATGTACAGTATACACTGTCATAATTCATACTGCTGCCTTAACTCATTCCCGTCGCCATCCCGCCACACATGAAATGACAACTCCCTCCCCCACACGCGCGCGAGGGTTGCGCTAGGAAAAGACAACAGAAGCCACATTCGTTCACATTCAGTCTCTAGTATCTGTATAAATGCACCCGAAACCACAGAGCTCCCTTTCCACATCCAGGCCCCACAAAACTTTTTCATGATTTACTCCCTACCGTTCACATGCCTTGGTTCAATCCTGTGACCGCCACGTGACCCCTGTTATGCACATTTCCGATTCACTCTATAAGTTTATGTTCAAGGCCCCGATCGCTCAAAATCTTTTTCACCCCATCCTTCCACCTCCAATTTGGTCTCCCACTCTCCTCGTTCCTGCACTCTGATCACATATATCTCTTTGTCAATGTATCCCTACTCTTCCCTCCATGTGACCAAACCATTTCAAAATTCCTTAATCTGCCATTCACAACCACATTCTTTTTATTTCCACATTATGTCTCTTCACTTTCATTACTCACGCATCAAAAACACCTCACCCCACTTTTGTCTCAAAGTAAAAATTTCAACCATTACACCCTCTTCGCACACCCTATCTTATTAACCATCGCCTGGCAACCATATAACATTGTTGGAACCACTATCATTCAACACACCATTTTTGCTTTCCAAGATAATGTTTTCGCCTTTCACAATGTTTCAACGCTCCCAGAAATTTCGCCCCTCCCCAAACCCTGTGACTCACTTCCGATTCCAGGGTTTCATCACTGCCCAAATCCATCCAGATATCTAAAAAACACTTCACTTCTTTCACTATTTTCTCCATTCAACTTACCACCCATTGACTTGTCCCGCATCTACATGTACCTAATACCGTTACTCTATTCACATTTCGCTAAGCTTTCTTCTTTTCAACACTTTTACCTCGATTAAAAACTTGTCACTTGCTTCCAGCAACTTGCTTCGACCCATATTTCTTAATACCTTCAACAGAGCATCTCTATCAACTCTATCATATGCCTTCTCCAGTCTAAATGTACATACAAATCCTTTGCTTTTCAAGTATTTCTCCATACATTCGTCAAAGCAAACTTCTGATCCCCACATCTCTACCATTCTGAAACCACATGCTCTTCCCCAATCTGGATGCCTTGTACATGCCTTCACCCTCTCAATCAGTTCCCTCCAATTATAATTTAACAGGAACACTCAACAAACTTTATACCTCTTAGTATTTGAGCACTCACCTCATATACCCCTTTGCCTTTGTACAAAGCACTATGCAAGCATATCCGTCCAATCCTAACCTCAGGCAACCATCACCATGAATCATACATACATTAATTAACCATACAACCATCAACAATATATTCACCTCCTTTTTTGTAATAATTCCACAGCATTACATCCAAACTCGCTGCCTTCCCCTGGCTTTTCTTCTTCCGCATAGCTTTTACTACTTTTTCTCTGTTTACCCAAATCTTTTTCCCTACACCCTCTCACTTTGCATAACTCCTCGACCAAAACCCCTATATCTGCAACTCTATCATTAAACACATTCAAACAAACCTTCAATAATACTCACTCCATCTCCCTCTCACTATCCCACTACTTGCTATCGCCACCCCATTAGCGCCCTTCACTGGAGTTCCCATTTGCTCTCTTGGTCTTACGCACTTTATTTACTCCTTTCAAAACATCTTTTTATTGTCCTAAAATTTAATTGATTATCTCTCACCCCAACTCTCATTTGCCTCTTTTTCACCTCTTGTACCTTCTCTTGACTTCTGCCTCTTTCTTTTATAAAATCTCTCACAACATTTGCCATTTATTTTCCTGCAAAAATCGTTCCTAATGACCTCTCTCTTCTTTTTCACTAATAATTCCCCACTTTTTCATCCCCTCTCCTACCCTTTATAATCTGCCCACCTCCCCACGCTTCTCATGCCAGGAAGCATCGGGTTTTGCGCAAGCCATCCACTGCTTGCTAATACAACCCATTCCTCCTCCACTCCCCTTACCTCCTTTGTTCTCACCTTTTTCCATTCTGTATCAGTCTCCTCTTGTACTCCTCCACACAGTCTCTTTTCCAAGCTTCATTACTCTCACCACTCTCTTCCACCCCCACTGTTCTCGCTTCTTTTCTTGAAAACTCTACAAATTCTTCATCCTTCGCTCTCACAACATAATGATCAGACATCCCTCCAGTTGCAGCCTACTCAGCACATTAACATCCAAAAGTCTCTCTTTCGCGAGGTATCAATAAAACACGTAATCCAATACCTCTCTGACCCTTTCTCTACATACATATATCATACTTTTATGTATAATCTCTCTTTTTGAACAGGTATTCCGATCACAGTCCTTTTTCAGCACCATAAATCTAAAAGCTCTTCACATTTCATTTTAACTACACTGAACGCCCCATGTCATACCCAATTATTCCCTTTCAATTGCCACATTACTCACTTTGCATTCAAATCAACCCATCACCATACCCGGTCTCGTGCATCAAAACCACTAAACAAATTCAGCGCTCCCAAACACATGCTCTCATGATCTTTCTTCTCATGCCAGGTGCATATGTACAATAACCACCCATCTCTCTCCATCAACTTTCTGTTTTACAACATATCAATCTAGGAATTTACTTTCTTACACTCTATCACATACTCCCACCACTCTGTTTCGGGAGTAGTGCTACTCCTTCCCTTGCTCTTGTCCTTCACTATTCCCCTGACTTTCCTCCCAAGACATTCCAAACCACCTCTTCCCCGTAACCTTGAGATTCGTTTCATCTAGAAGCCAAAACATCCAGGTTCCTTTCCTCAAACATCCTACCATCTCTCCTTTTTTCCTCATCTTGGTTTCATCCACACACATATAGACACCCCAATCTGAGCCTTCGAGGAGGATGACTCACTCCCCGCGTGACTCATTCTGTTTCCCTTTTAGAAAGTTAAAATACTATACAATTATATTGGGAGGGTATTGATGAGAGGGTGAAAGCATGTACGAGCATCAAGATTGGGGAAAGAGCAGTGTGGTTTCAGAGAAGTGGTAGAGGATGTGTGGATCAGGTGTTTAGCTTTGAAGAATGTTATGTGGAGAAAATACATAGAAAAAGTATGGTTTTGTATGTAGCATTTATGGATCTGGAGAAGGCATATGATAGAGTTGATATAGAGATGCTTGTGGAAAGGTATTAAGAATATATATGGTGTGGGAGGCAAGTTTTAGAAGCAGTGAAAAGTTTTATCGGAGGATGTAAGGCATGTGTACGTGTTGGAAGAAAGAAAGTGTTGGTCTCAGTGAATGTAGGTTTGCGGCAGGGGTGTCGTGATGTCTCCATGGTTGGGTTTAATTTGTTTATGGATGGGGTTGTAGGGAGGTGAAATGCAAAAGGAGTTTTGAAGAAAGAGGGGCAAGTATGGGGTCTGTTGGGGATTGAGAGAGCTTGGAAGGAGTAAGTGGTTGTTCGCGGATGAATACAGCGCTGGTGGCTGATTCATGTGAGAAACTGCAGAAGGTGGTGACTGAGTTTGGTAAAGTGTGTGAAAGAAGAAAGTTGAGAGTAAATGTGAATAAGAGCAAGGTTATAAGGTTCCAGTAGGGTTGGGGTCAAGTTCAATTGGAGGTGAGTTGAATGGAGAGAAACTGGAGGAAGTGAAGTGTTTTAGATATTGGGAGTGGATCTGGCAGCGGGATGGAACCATGGAAGCGGACGTGGTTCATCGGGTGGGGAGGGGGCGGAAATTCTGGGAGCATTGAGAATGTGTGGAAGTCGTGACATTATCTCGGAAAGCAAAATGGGTTTATGTTGAGGAATAGTGGTTCCAACAATGTTGTATGGTAGCAGAGGCGTGGGCTATGGATTAAGTTGTGCGCAGGAGGATGGATGTGCTCAGGAAATGAGATGTTTGAGGACAATGTGTTGGTTTGTGAGGTGGTTTGATCGAGTAAGTAAACGTAAAGGTAAGAGAGATGTGTGGAAATAAAAAGAGCGTTGGTTGAGAGAGCAGAATAGGGTGTTTTGAAATGGTTTGGGCACATGAGAGAATGAGTGAGGAAAGATTGACCAAGAGGATATATGTGTCGGAGGAGGAGGGAACGAGGAGAGAAGAGGGAGACCATTTGGAGGTGGAAAGGGGAGTGAAAAAGAATTTTGTGTGACGGGGCCTGAACATGCAAAGGAGGAGGGTGTAAGGAGGGCAAAGGAATGAGTGTATTGAGCGATGATGTATACCGGGGTTGGACGTGGCTGTCAGTGGATTGATCAAGGCATGTGAGGCCGTCCTGGGGTAACCCATGGAAAGCTGTGTAGGTATGTATATTTGCGTGTTGGACGTATGTATATAATGTGTATGGGGGTGGGGTGGGCCATTTCTTTCTCTGTTTCATTGCGCTACCTCGCAAACGCGGGAGACAGCGACAAAAAAAAAAAATGAAATATTATTTTTTTATATATATATATAGTATATATATATATATATTATATATATTATATATATATATTTTATATTAGAATACAAGATACATATTATATTTAGTGAGCTTTTGTCGCGGTCTCCCGCGTTAGCGATGGTAGCACAAGGAAACACACGAAGAATGGCCCAACCCACCCACATAAAACATGTATCTACATACACATCGACACGCACATTATTACATACTATACATTTCAACGCTTATACGTATATATACTTATATATACGACATGGTACATGTATACACATGTACATAATTCTTACTTGCTGCCTTTATCTCATTCCGTCGCCATCCCGCACACATAAATGGACAAACTCCCTCCCACACACGGCGCCGAGGTAGCGCTAGAAAAAAGACAACAGAAGCCAACATTCGTTCACATTCAGTCTCTAGCTATCATGTATAATGCACGAAACCAGCTCCTTTCCAATCCAGGGCCCCACAAAACTTTTTCATGAATTTACCCTAGACCTTTCACATTGCCTTGGTTCAATCAAGTGACAGGCAACGTCGACCACTGTATGCCGCATTGTTCCGATTCACTCTATAAGTTAAGTTCAGGCCCCGATCGTCAAAATCTTTTTCACCCCCCCATCCTTCCACCTCCAATTTGGTCTCCCACTTCTCTCGTTCCCTGCACCTCTGGACACATATATCTCTTTGTCATGGTTTCCCTACTCATTCCCTCCATGTGACCAAACATTTCAATAGACCTTAATCTTGCCATCAAACCACATTCTTTTTATTTCCACATATGTCTTCTGACACTTTTCATTACTCTCACTCATTCAAACCATCACCCCACATCTTGTCCTCAAACGTTAAAATTTCCAACACATACACCTCTTTCCGCACAACCCTAATCTATAACCCACGCCTGGCAACCATGTAACATGTTGGAACCACCTATTCATTGCAAACACACCCATTTTTGCATTCCAAGATAATGTTTTTTCGACTTTCACACATTTTTCAACGCTCCAGAAATTTCGCCCCCTCTCCAACCCTGTGACTCACTTCCGATTCCATGGTTCCATCCACGCCAATCACTCCCAGATATCTAAAACACTTCACTTCTTTCACTTTTTTCCATTCAAACTTACCACCCATTTGACTTGTCCCTCCAATCCTACTGTACTTAATACCGTTATCCAATTCACATTTACGCTAAGCTTTCTTCTTTCACACACTTTACCTCGATAAAAACTGGTCACTGCTTCAGCAACTTGTACCTTTTCGACACCCTATATTCTTAATACCTTCAACAGTAAGCATCTCTATAACTTTCTTTATGGGCCTTCTCCAGATCCATAAATGTACATACAAATCCATTTGTTTTTCTAAGTATTTCACACATACATTCTTCAAAGCAAATTATGATTGTTACCAACATCCTCTACCACTTCTGAAATTCACACTTTTTTGGCTCTTCCCCTTCTGAAGCTATATATATGCCTTCATCCTACTCAATCAATACCATCCCATATAATTTCCAGGAATACACACAAACTTATTACCTCCTGTAATTTGCACTTCACTTTATCCCCTCTCTTGCCTTCGTACAACGGCACTAGGCATGCATTCCGGCCAATCCTCAGGCACTTCAACATGAAGCCATACATACATTAAATATCTTACCAACAGTCCAAAGGACACAGTCACCCACTTTTTTAATGAATTTCACTGCATCACATCCAAAACCGTGCCTTGCTGGCTTTCATTTTCTGCAAAGCTTCTTCATACCCTTTTTTCTGCTTACCAAAACATCATTTCTCTCTACCCTCTCATTTTGCACGTCACCTCGACCAAAACACCCTACATTCTGCCCACTCTATCATCTTTACCCATTGAACAAACCTTCAAAATACTCATACTCATCTCCTTCTCACATCATTAATACTTGTGATAACCTCCCATCAGCCCCCTTCAACCGATGTTCCAGTTGTTCTATTTGTCTTCTACGCACATTATTCTACCTCCTTCGAAAACATCTTTTTTATTCTTCTAAGATTTAATGATTACTCTCTCACCACAACTCCATTTGCCCTCTTTTTCACCTCTTGTTACCTCCCCTTCTGACCTCCTGCCTCTTTCTTTTATACACATCCCAGTTTTTTTATACATCTCCCATCTTTCAGTTTTGTCATATAAATCTAGAGTTTGCTTTGAGAATGTATTGACAAACAGGAAAATGGTGTGGTTAATGGAGGTAAATGCAAGAGTTTGGGCAGGAGGGGCAAAGTTATGGTGTCTTTCCGGATGAGATGGCTCGGGAAGTGAGTCAGTTGTTCGCTGATGATGATACAGCGTTAGAGCCTGATTAGTGACTGATTGGTGATTGATTTGGTAAAGTGTATGAAAGAAAAAAGGTTGAGAGTAAATGTGAATATGAAGCTAGGTTATTAGGTTCAGTACTTCGAGAGGACAATTGTGAACTGGGAGGTAAGTTTAACTGAAGAAAAACTGGTAGGAAGTGAAGTTTTCTAGATATCTGGGGAAACAGTGGACATGGCAGCGAATGGAATCTGGAAGCGCAGTAATGGAACCATGGAAGCGGAAGTTAAGTCACAGGGTAAGGGAGAGGGCGGGTTTCTGGGAGCGTTGTTGAAGGAATGTGTGGATGGACCGAGGACGTTATCCTCAGGAGAGGAAAGAGGCATGTTTGAAAGGAAACAGTGGTTCGTACAATGTTATTATGAGGAATGATTGACAATGAGGATACAAGTATCAGGGTAGCGGGAACAGGAAAAAAGCGGTAGACAATTGGTGGTAGATGGATGGAGGGAAAGAGCATTTCGAGGCGATCGGGGCTGAACATAAGGAGGTGAAAAGGCGGTGCAAGGAACAGAGTGAATTGGAACGGATTGTTTATTAAACGGGGGTCGACGTTCTGTCAATGGATTGAACCAGGGCATGTGAAGCATTAGGTAAAAGGTCTGTGGGGGTCTGGCTCGTGGGAAAGGAAACGTGATTTCGGTGCATTACACATGGACGCTAGAGTCTTAGTTGTGAACGAACGTGGCATTTTTTTGTCTTTTTTTCCTGGCGACAGAAATGGATAAATTAAAGGCAGAAGTATAAATATGTACACGTGTAGATATGTATATGTCTGTGTATGTGTACCTTGAAATGGTGGAAAGTATTACAATTTTGGCGTGATCAAGTATATTCCTATGAGGCAAGGGAAAATATGGAACACGATAAGTTCCCCATTAATGCTAAGTAAGGGGAGAAATATTTGTAAATTTTCATGTGTTGGCCAAAACAAGAACATTTCTAATAAAATCAACCCAAATTGCATTGGAAGATAAGGTATCCTTTAGTAAATTTGCTTCAATAATATTCCATTTAAAGATTACTTAGTAAGGTGAAAGGAGGGTTACCCATATCCCCTTAGTGCCGGTAAGATATCAAATTTCTAATTATCATGAACAATGTAGATTTACTTAACATGCTTTAACATATTTATTGTGATTTCAAATTGTTAGCTTTGATGTTTCCTTACTTTTTACCCAAAAAAAGATACAGTTTGATGGACCTTTTAGAATATTTCATTTGATGTCTTGGGATTGATGTTCATTTACCTGTTTCAAAGTCTGTTTTCTTTGAATTGATAAAATTATGTATAAAAGATGCGAATTTCAATTCAATGGAGAATTAGTATTGCTAAAATTTTGGTATGGCAATGGGTAATCCTCTTTACCTGTTACTAAATTCACTGATAGTTTTTTGAAACAAAATTACTAGGGATATTTGTACTTGCTAATGCATTTGGTTTAGGTATGCAGTTGCTGTTCTTTGTGTTCTGGCCAACAAATGAAAATTTACAAATATTCTCCCCTTACTTAACAAATTTAGTACTTCATGAAAATTCACTGCAGAAAATTAAAAAACGGTATGTACCATTTTTAGATTGCATGAATCAATAGGCGGAAAACAAGTTTAGATTACAGGAAACCTATCAATGTATGCTCAGATATAAATTATTACAATCAGACAGAGTTAAATTTTCATATTCAATCTCCGTTCCTTTTAGGGCATTTCGTATTTGCAGTCCAGAAGTATATTGATGATGAGT
>NW_027264529.1:0-17240 GCF_036320965.1 Panulirus ornatus | reverse complement strand
CACACCCACACACACACACCACACACATACACACACACACACACACCACACCAACACACACACACACACCACCACCACAACACACACACACACCACACACACACATACACTCCACACCACACCACACACACATACACACACACACACACACACACACACACACACACACAACACACACCACACACACACCACACCACACACACCACACACACACACACACACACACCACACCACACACACACACACCACACACACACACACCACACACACCACACCACACACACACCACACCACCCACACACACACACACACACACCACACCACACACACAACACACCACACCACACACACACACACCCAACACACACACATACACCACATACACAATCACACACAGACACACTGACCACCTGACGCAGGGCAAAGCCAAAACGGCGGTCAATATAGGCATATATGCGCTGCACCATATATATGTGACGGTCAACACTCTGGCGGTAGAATGAGGTATACTGACCAGTCAAAGACTTACATTGGGTAACATACGTTTACATCAAACGTTTAGGGGCAATACAGTTCTGGACAGACGAGCCATATCAAACGTTTAGGGGTCAATATCTTTGGGAAGGAGAAGCTATACTAACCACGGCCAATACTGTTTTGGTGAATGTCCTCCGGCCAATACTTCTGCTGGAAAGAATGTTATACGCACACAAGTTGCCATCAAAAAAACAGCATACAAGTGCTTAACACGGGAACCGGGGATATGCGCAGAAAAATATACGCAGGCAAATATACGCAGATGAATATACGCAGGTAAATATACGCTGATGAATATACACAGATAAATATACACAGGTAAATATACGCAGATGAATATGCACAGACAAATATACGCAGGTAAATATACGCAGATGAATATACGCTTTGCGTAAAAGCCAGTTGGTCATATATATATATATATATATATATATATATATATATATATATATATATATATATATATATATATATATATATATATATAGGGATGTCTGATCATTATCTTGTGGAGGCTAAGGTGAAGATTAGTATGGGTTTTCAGAAAAGAAGAGTGAATGTTGGGGTGAAGAAGGTGGTGAGAGTAAGTGAGCTTGGGAAGGAGACCTGTGTGAAGAAGTATCAGGAGAGACTGTGTACAGAATGGAAAAAGGTGAGAACAATGGAAGTAAGGGGAGTGGGGGAGGAATGGGATGTATTTAGGGAATCAGTGATGGATTGCGCAAAAGATGCTTGTGGCATGAGAAGAGTGGGAGGTGGGCTGTTTAGAAAGGGTAGTGAGTGGTGGGATGAAGAAGTAAGAGTATTAGTGAAAGAGAAGAGAGAGGCATTTGGACGATTTTTGCAGGGAAAAAATGCAATTGAGTGGGAGAAGTATAAAAGAAAGAGACAGGAGGTCAAGAGAAAGGTGCAAGAGGTGAAAAAAAGGGCAAATGAGAGTTGGGGTGAGAGACTATCAGTAAATTTTAGGGAGAATAAAAAGATGTTCTGGAAGGAGGTAAATAGGGTGCGTAAGACAAGGGAGCAAATGGGAACTTCAGTGAAGGGCGTAAATGGGGAGGTGATAACAAGTAGTGGTGATGTGAGAAGGAGATGGAATGAGTATTTTGAAGGTTTGTTGAATGTGTCTGATGACAGAGTGGCAGATATAGGGTGTTTGGGTCGAGGTGGTGTGCAAAGTGAGAGGGTTAGGGAAAATGATTTGGTAAACAGAGAAGAGGTAGTAAAAGCTTTGCGGAAGATGAAAGCCGGCAAGGCAGCAGGTTTGGATGGTATTGCAGTGGAATTTATTAAAAAAGGGGGTGACTGTATTGTTGACTGGTTGGTAAGGTTATTTAATGTATGTATGACTCATGGTGAGGTGCCTGAGGATTGGCGGAATGCGTGCATAGTGCCATTGTACAAAGGCAAAGGGGATAAGAGTGAGTGCTCAAATTACAGAGGTATAAGTTTGTTGAGTATTCCTGGTAAATTATATGGGAGGGTATTGATTGAGAGGGTGAAGGCATGTACAGAGCATCAGATTGGGGAAGATCAGTGTGGTTTCAGAAGTGGTAGAGGATGTGTGGATCAGGTGTTTGCTTTGAAGAATGTATGTGAGAAATACTTAGAAAAGCAAATGGATTTGTATGTAGCATTTATGGATCTGGAGAAGGCATATGATAGAGTTGATAGAGATGCTCTGTGGAAGGTATTAAGAATATATGGTGTGGGAGGCAAGTTGTTAGAAGCAGTGAAAAGTTTTTATCGAGGATGTAAGGCATGTGTACATGTAGGAAGAGAGGAAAGTGATTGGTTCTCAGTGAATGTAGGTTTGCGGCAGGGGTGTGTGATGTCTCCATGGTTGTTTAATTTGTTTATGGATGGGGTTGTTAGGGAGGTAAATGCAAGAGTCTTGGAAAGAGGGGCAAGTATGAAGTCTGTTGGGGATGAGAGAGCTTGGGAAGTGAGTCAGTTGTTGTTCGCTGATGATACAGCGCTGGTGGCGGATTCATGTGAGAAACTGCAGAAGCTGGTGACTGAGTTTGGTAAAGTGTGTGGAAGAAGAAAGTTAAGAGTAAATGTGAATAAGAGCAAGGTTATTAGGTACAGTAGGGTTGAGGGTCAAGTCAATTGGGAGGTGAGTTTGAATGGTGAAAAACTGGAGGAAGTGAAGTGTTTTAGATATCTGGGAGTGGATCTGTCAGCGGATGGAACCATGGAAGCGGAAGTGGATCATAGGGTGGGGGAGGGGGCGAAAATTTTGGGAGCCTTGAAAAATGTGTGGAAGTCGAGAACATTATCCCGGAAAGCAAAAATGGGTATGTTTGAAGGAATAGTAGTTCCAACAATGTTGTATGGTTGCGAGGCGTGGGCTATGGATAGAGTTGTGCGCAGGAGGATGGATGTGCTGGAAATGAGATGTCTGAGGGCAATGTGTGGTGTGAGGTGGTTTGATCGAGTAAGTAACGTAAGGGTAAGAGAGATGTGTGGAAATAAAAAGAGCGTGGTTGAGAGAGCAGAAGAGGGTGTTTTGAAATGGTTTGGGCACATGGAGAGAATGAGTGAGGAAAGATTGACCAAGAGGATATATGTGTCGGAGGTGGAGGGAACGAGGAGAAGAGGGAGACCAAATTGGAGGTGGAAAGATGGAGTGAAAAGGATTTTGTGTGATCGGGGCCTGAACATGCAGGAGGGTGAAAGGAGGGCAAGGAATAGAGTGAATTGGAGCGATGTGGTATACAGGGGTTGACGCGCTGTCAGTGGATTGAATCAAGGCATGTGAAGCGTCCGGGGTAAACCATGGAAAGCTGTGTAGGTATGTATATTTCCGTGTGTGGACGTGTGTATGTACATGTGTATGGGGGGGTTGGGCCATTTCTTTCGTCTGTTTCCTTGCGCTACCTCGCAAACGCGGGAGACAGCGACAAAGTATAAAAAAAAAAAAAAAAAAAAAAAATATATATATATATATATATATATATATATATATATATATATATGTTTGAAAAACTAATAACACCACGTACACATATACATAAAAACACCAGGACCCTTACGCTCAACCGAGCTTCAATACGCGCATACGAAGGACGAGGCCCCACGTGTATATATAAGCCTTCATCCACGTCCAATGTAATTCAGCAATTACTATATAAACAAGCGAGTAATCCCTCAACACTGGGCCACCTGCAATGGTTTTCTTCCCCGAGCACAGATGCCAGATCTTCCACCGATCTACAGTTACGCTGTAACACTATGTTACGGGATTGAACACGACGGTACAGACCCTTGAACACGACGGTACAGACCCTTGAACACGACGGTACAGACCCTTGAACACGACGGTACAGACCCTTGAACACGACGGTACAGACCCTTGAACATGACGGTACAGACCCTTGAACACGACGGTACAGACCCTTGAACATGACGGTACAGACCCTTGAACACGACGGTACAGACCCTTGAACACGACGGTACAGACCCTTGAACACGACGGTACAGGCCCTTGAACATGACGGTACAGACCCTTGAACACGACGGTACAGACCCTTGAACACGACGGTACAGACCCTTGAACACGAAGGTACAGACCCTTGAACACGACGGTACAGGCCCTTGAACACGTCATGAACACGACGAAACGACACAGCGGTACGACCGAAAACGACTGAACTACCTTGTTACTACCACCAGCTGGGGGTCAGAGAGCGGGTCGCCCCGCCAATGACACACTAACCCGTGTCATGGCACGTGACACACATGACATGACATGACAGTCACACATGACACAGCACGCGCGTCATGAGCCCCACCGGCCGCCATGATGGCCTGCCATGTGTGTGTGTGGAGGTCACGCACACAGCTGGAGGGGGGGGGGGGGGGGGGGGGGGGGGGGGAGCGCGCTCAGGCATCGCAGTCTGCGAAGGTCTGGTGACCTTGACCTCAGCCTCGCTTCCCTCATTGCATGCGCTGCATACCGTCCTCTGTGTGTGTGTGTGTGTGTGTGTGTGTGTGTGTGACCCACGGGGACCTCCAACCCACTCTTGAACATTCCGTAGCATTAATACACATTTTCCCCCCTAAATCCTCCTTCAGTTTACCCATATACATTCATCCATCATCCCTCATACTATATAAATCACCTACATACATTCATCCATTATCCCTCATACTACATAAATTACCCACATACATTCATTCATTATCCCTCATACTATATAAATCATTCAGTACCATCAATACACATTTACCCCCTAAACCCTCCTTCAGTTTACCCATATATATCCATCCATTATCCCTCATACTATATAAATTACCCACATACATTCATCCCTCATACTATATAAATTACCCATATACATTCATCCATTATCCCTCATACTATATAAATCACTCCCTCAATCCATCTAATACGTTTCTCGCTCCATTACACATCATGTCCTCTGTACATTCCATTCTTACATCACCAAACTTGAGGGGATGGGATCAAATCACCCCTCACTCTTCTCTCTTCCATGCTGGGCAAACTGGAAGAGCCTCCCAAACCCTTCCCCCTCTGGGACTCGATTCTCCTTCACTCCAGTCCCACGTCTGTCCGCCCCCCCACCTCACCCCATCCTCCATCATCAATGCTTCTTCTTCAGAGAAGCGGGCGAAGGTGGGGGGTCACAAACCTTGGCCCCACCCCCCTAATTCGAGTCTTGGCACCACGTGAGTGGCTTACGACTCTCTTCCCAGCAGGGTAGTTCGCCCCGTCGAACCACCACCCCCCCCTCCCAAACGTGGGACTCTTGGACGATCCCAACCACTTCGCGTCCACCCCCCCCCCCCACCAACCTCTCCCCCCGCTGCAGTAGGGGGTCACAGCGCCGACGTGGTCAACACTACCTCGGGTCGCAAACATGACCTATGACCTTAGACACCAGTACCATCGACTGACCACCCTACCCCTCCCCCCCTCTATAACCGCCCCATCACAACCTCACACAACCCCAGGTTGTGGAGGATGGGGTGGGGTGTGGGGGTGTGTGGGGTGGGGTGTGGGGGGTGTGGGGTGGGGTGTGGGGGTGTGTGGGGTGGGGTGTGGGGGGTGTGGGGGGGTGGGGTGTGGGGTGGGGTGTGGGGTGGGGTGTGGGGGGTGTGGGGTGGGGTGTGGGGGTGTGTGGGGTGGGGTGTGGGGTGGGGTGTGGGGGGTGTGGGGTGGGGTGTGGGGGTGTGTGGGGTGGGGTGTGGGGTGGGGTGTGGGGTGGGGTGGGGTGTGGGGGGGTGTGGGGTGGGGGGGTGTGTGGGGTGGGGGTGTGGGGTGGGGTGTGGGGTGGGGTGTGGGGGGGTGTGGGTTGTTACAAGCAACGGCGGGATGAGATCACAACATCGCAACCCTCAACTCTGACCTGTGTTGTGACCTGGGTTGTGACCTGGGTTGTGACCTGGGTTGTGACCTGTGTTGTGACCTGGGTTGTGGGGACACAAGCACGATGGGTTTTTGGAACCATAAACCACAGGATGGTTTTTTTGGAACCATAAACCACAGAATGGTTTCCGGAACCATAAACCACAATGGTTTCTGGAACTATAAACCACAATGTTTTTTTTAACCATAAACCAGACAGGGGGTTTATTGGAGTGAATATAAACCAGAGAATTATAAACCAGACGGTGTTGGACTCATGAACCAGATGGGAGGTAGACAAGGGCGAACACTGCTTGGGTGCCTGGGTCGAGGCCATTACATAATACAGCTCCTCTGTAATGACTGTAATAACAACGGGTTTCAGCAAAAACGCCACGACACATTTTGTAATCTTTCGTTTCCTAAAAAAAAAAAAAAAAAAATTAAAAATTGAGAAATCTTTTTATGGATTTCAATGATTTTTTTTTTTTGTTTATTTGGTGATTCTCCAATCACCTTCCACCGAATCACCATATTTCAAATTGATTCGTCATAATCATACCTTAATTCACACACACACACACACACACACACACACACACACACACACACACACACTATCATGAAGATAACGTGTGTGTGTGTGTGTGTGTGTGTGTGTGTGTGTGTGTGTGTGTGTGTGTGTGTGTGTGTGTGTGTGTGTGTGTGTGTTCTGTAGGCCCTTAAAAATGCCCATTCCCCGATCGGGGAATCGAACCCTAGTCTCCCTTCCCAAACAAGAGTAGCAACACTGCCATATATATATATATATAAATATATATATATATATATATATATATATATATATATATTATATATATATATATATATAGGATGAGGAAATGTCCCAGTTGCCAACGGAACTACCTTGGCCCACCAGTGATGCGACTACGTTTGTGAATCGGGAACTATTGCAACACAAACCTCGCCAGGTGGTAGAGTGTCCCGCAGTGTATCGAGACAGACTTCCCCAGAACTTTTTTTAAAGGAGAAGTAAATGTTTATAGTTGTGTTACTGGAGTGAGAGTTTTCATACATGGTGCTTTGACAAGAAAATAGTGAAATTGAAAAAATGAAGCTTAGACATTGAAGCTTATTGATACAGTGGTTAAATTGATGAGAACTACTATTGACGTTTGTGTAAATAAATTAAACATTTCCTTTTTCCATAGCCAGAGGTTGAACCATTATGTGACATTCATTTTTTCATTTCATTTCAAGCTAGAAGTTTCAGTTTTCTAAATTGTTTCTTACATTTTTCACATGTATATATATGTATGTGTGTGTGTGTGTATGTGTGCGTGTATGTGTGTGTATGTGTGTATATATATATATATATATATATATATATATATGTATATTATCCCTGGGGATAGGGGTGAAAGAATACTTCCCACGCATTCCTCGCGTGTCGTAGAAAGCGACTAGAGGGGACGGGAGCGGGGGGCCAGAAATCCTCCCCTCCTTGTATTTTTTTTTAACTTTCTAAAATGGGAAACAGAAGAAGGAGTCACGCGGGGAGTGCTCATCCTCCTCGAAGGCTCAGATTGGGGTGCCTAAATGTGTGTGGATGTAACCAAGATGTGAAAAAAGGAGAGATAGGTAGTATGTTTGAAGAAAGGAACCTGGATGTTTTGGCTCTGAGTGAAACGAAGCTCAAGGGTAAAGGAGAAGAGTGGTTTGGGAATGTCTTGGGAGTAAAGTCAGGGGTTAGTGAGAGGACAAGAGCAAGGGAAGGAGTAGCAGTACTCCTGAAACAGGAGTTGTGGAAGTATGTGATAGAATGTAAGAAAGTAAATTCTCGATTAATATGGGTAAAACTGAAAGTTGATGGAGAGAGATGGGTGATTATTGGTGCATATGCACCTGGGCATGAGAAGAAAGATCATGAGAGGCAAGTGTTTTGGGAGCAGCTGAATGGGTGTGTTAGTGGTTTTGATGCACGAGACCGGGTTATAGTGTTGGGTGATTTGAATGCAAAGGTGAGTAATGTGGCAGTTGAGGGAATAATTGGTATACATGGGGTGTTCAGTGTTGTAAATGGAAATGGTGAAGAGCTTGTAGATTTATGTGCTGAAAAAGGACTGACGATTGGGAATACCTGGTTTAAAAAGCGAGATATACATAAGTATACTTATGTAAGTAGGAGAGATGGCCAGAGAGCGTTATTGGATTACGTGTTAATTGACAGGCGTGCGAAAGAGAGACTTTTGGATGTTAATGTGCTGAGAGGTGCAACTGGAGGGATGTCTGATCATTATCTTGTGGAGGCTAAGGTGAAGATTTGTATGGGTTTCCAGAAAAGAAGAGTGAATGTTGGGGTGAAGAGGGTGGTGAGAGTAAGTGAGCTTGGGAAGGAGACTTGTGTGAGGAAGTACCAGAAGAGACTGAGTACAGAATGGAAAAAGGTGAGAACAATGGAAGTAAGGGGAGTGGGGGAGGAATGGGATGTATTTAGGGAATCAGTGATGGATTGCGCAAAAGTTGCTTGTGGCATGAGAAGAGTGGGAGGTGGGTTGATTAGAAAGGGTAGTGAGTGGTGGGATGAAGAAGTAAAAGTATTAGTGAAAGAGAAGAGAGAGGCATTTGGACGATTTCTGCAGGGAAAAAATGAAATTGAGTGGGAGACGTATAAAAGAAAGAGACAGGAGGTCAAGAGAAAGGTGCAAGAGGTGAAAAAAAGGGCAAATGAGAGTTGGGGTGAGAGAGTATCATTAAATTTTAGGGAGAATAAAAAGATGTTCTGGAAGGAGGTAAATAAAGTGCGTAAGACAAGGGAGCAAATGGGAACTTCAGTGAAGGGCGCAAATGGGGAGGTGATAACAAGTAGTGGTGATGTGAGAAGGAGATGGAGTGAGTATTTTGAAGGTTTGTTGAATGTGTTTGATGATAGAGTGGCAGATATAGGGTGTTTTGGTCGAGGTGGTGTGCAAAGTGCGAGGGTTAGGGAAAATGATTTGGTAAACAGAGAAGAGGTAGTAAAAGCTTTGCGGAAGATGAAAGCCGGCAAGGCAGCAGGTTTGGATGGTATTGCAGTGGAATTTATTAAAAAAGGGGGTGACTGTATTGTTGACTGGTTGGTAAGGTTATTTAATGTATGTATGACTCATGGTGAGGTGCCTGAGGATTGGAGGAATGCGTGCACAGTGCCATTGTACAAAGGCAAAGGGGATAAGAGTGAGTGCTCAAATTACAGAGGTATAAGTTTGTTGAGTATTCCTGGCAAATTATATGGGAGGGTATTGATTGAGAGGGTGAAGGCATGTACAGAGCATCAGATTGGGGAAGAGCAGTGTGGTTTCAGAAGTGGTAGAGGATGTGTGGATCAGGTGTTTGCTTTGAAGAATGTATGTGAGAAATACTTAGAAAAGCAAATGGATTTGTATGTAGCATTTATGGATCTGGAGAAGGCATATGATAGAGTTGATAGAGATGCTCTGTGGAAGGTATTAAGAATATATGGTGTGGGAGGCAAGTTGTTAGAAGCAGTGAAAAGTTTTTATCGAGGATGTAAGGCATGTGTACGTGTAGGAAGAGAGGAAAGTGATTGGTTCTCAGTGAATGTAGGTTTGCGGCAGGGGTGTGTGATGTCTCCATGGTTGTTTAATTTGTTTATGGATGGGGTTGTTAGGGAGGTGAATGCAGGAGTTTTGGAAAGAGGGGCAAGTATGAAGTCTGTTGGGGATGAGAGAGCTTGGGAAGTGAGTCAGTTGTTGTTCGCTGATGATACAGCGCTGGTGGCTGATTCATGTGAGAAACTGCAGAAGCTGGTGACTGAGTTTGGTAAAGTGTGTGAAAGAAGAAAGTTAAGAGTAAATGTGAATAAGAGTAAGGTTATTAGGTACAGTAGGGTTGAGGGTCAATTCAATTGGGAGGTGAGTTTGAATGGAGAAAAACTGGAGGAAGTGAAGTGTTTTAGATATCTGGGAGTGGATCTGGCAGCGGATGGAACCATGGAAGCGGAAGTGGATCATAGGGTGGGGGAGGGGGCGAAAATTCTGGGAGCCTTGAAGAATGTGTGGAAGTCGAGAACATTATCTCGGAAAGCAAAAATGGGTATGTTTGAAGGAATAGTGGTTCCAACAATGTTGTATGGTTGCGAGGCGTGGACTATGGATAGAGTTGTGCGCAGGAGGATGGATGTGCTGGAAATGAAATGTTTGAGGACAATGTGTGGTGTGAGGTGGTTTGATCGAGTAAGTAACGTAAGGGTAAGAGAGATGTGTGGAAATAAAAAGAGCGTGGTTGAGAGAGCAGAAGAGGGTGTTTTGAAATGGTTTGGGCACATGGAGAGAATGAGTGAGGAAAGATTGACCAAGAGGATATATGTGTCGGAGGTGGAGGGAACGAGGAGAAGAGGGAGACCAAATTGGAGGTGGAAAGATGGAGTGAAAAGGATTTTGTGTGATCGGGGCCTGAACATGCAGGAGGGTGAAAGGAGGGCAAGGAATAGAGTGAAGTGGAGCGATGTGGTATACAGGGGTTGACGTGCTGTCAGTGGATTGAATCAAGGCATGTGAAGCGTCCGGGGTAAACCATGGAAAGCTGTGTAGGTATGTATATTTGCGTGTGTGGACGTGTGTATGTGCATGTGTATGGGGGGGGTTGGGCCATTTCTTTCGTCTGTTTCCTTGCGCTACCTCGCAAACGCGGGAGACAGCGACAAAGTATAAAAAAAAAAAAAAAAAAAAAAAATATATATATATATATATATATAGGAAAGGATCACGATTTTGCGCGTGATCAAGTATATTCCTATGAGTCCACGGGGAAAATGAAACACGATAAGTTTCCAAGCGCACTTTCGTGTAATAATCACACCACAGGAGAGAAATATAACAGTCAGTTGATATACAACGAAGAGACGAAGCTAGGACGCCATTTGGTAAACATGCGATTGTCCAAGATAGAAAACGAGCGTTCATAAGCTTATCATGTGGGCAAGAAGATGAATTGTTTACAAATTTTATCAACAATAAAGTTATCCAATTTGTATAGACCTTCACTAGTATTAAGTTTATAATTCTTTGTGTATCTAACAATAGAAGATTCAATGATTTCTCGTGGTACTGGAGTAGGGGCTAATAACTTAGATGGCATTACTCCAGTCAATACAATGATCATAGTTTTTAACGTGATTAAAGAAGGCATTTGATTCTTGTCCCGTTCTTATACTATATCTATGTTGCTTAAGTCTAACAGAAAGATCCTTACCAGTCTGCCCAACATAAAATTTATCAATTTCTACATAGCACTTTATAAATGCATCCAGGAGAATTTTCTGGTGAGTTTATGATTAAGATATTCTTTATAGTATTATTGTTGCTGAAGGCGCGTTCATATGCACTTTGTTCGTATATATATATATATATATATATATATATATATATATATATATATATATATATATATATATATATATATAAATTCATATACACTTAAATATAAATCGTAAAGTCATTCATATAATATACTAAATGAGTAGATGTACGTAGTCATGCATTGTACACAACAGCTTGTACCACACGTGGGTGTACATGTACTGCACGTCATGCATTGTACACAACAGCTTGTACCACCCGTGGGTGTACATATACTGTACGTCATGCATTGTACACAACAGCTTGTACCACCCGTGGGTGTTCATGTACTGTACGTCATGCAATGTACACAACAGCTTGTACCACACGTGGGTGTACATGTACTGTACGTCATGCATTGTACACAACAGCTTGTACCACACGTGGGTGTACATGTACTGTACGTCATGCAATGTACACAACAGCTTGTACCACACGTGGGTGTACATGTACTGTACGTCATGCATTGTACAAAAGTCCTGCTGTACTTACCAGTGCTGGTCAGGCTGGCCAATGACCCTAGCAATGAGGATGACTTACCTGTAAATGGAAGAAAATTAAGTAAATTAAATTTACAATATTCTCTTACGAGAGGATAAGGAATATCAAATTTAGAATAATTAATATACAATATTCTCTTACAAGAGGATAAGGAAGATTAAATCTAGAATATTAAATTTGGAATAATAAATTCAGAATATTAAATTTACAATATTCTCTTACGAGAGGATAAGGAAGATTAAATTTAGAATACTAAATTTACAATATTCTCTTACGAGAGGATAAGGAAGATTAAATCTAGAATATTAAATTTGGCATATTAAATTTAGAATATTAAATTTACAATATTCTCTTACGAGAGGATAAGGAAGATTAAATCTAGAATATTAAATTTACAATATTCTCTTACGAGAGGATAAGGAAGATTAAATCTAGAATATTAAATTTGGCATATTAAATCTAGAATATTAAATTTACAATATTCTCTTACGAGAGGATAAGGAATATCAAATTTAGAATATTTAATATACAATATTCTCTTACAAGAGGATAAGGAAGATTAAATCTAGAATATTAAATTGGAATATTAAATTTAGCTATTAAATTTACAATATTCTCTTACGAGAGGATAAGGAAGATTAAATTTAGACTATTAAATTTACAATATTCTCTTACGAGAGGATAAGGAAGATTAAATCTAGAATATTAAATTTGGAATATTAAATTTAGACTATTAAATTTACAATATTCTCTTACGAGAGGATAAGGAAGATTAAATTTAGACTATTAAATTTACAATATTCTCTTACGAGAGGATAAGGAAGATTAAATTTAGAATATTAAATTTACAATATTCTCTTACGAGAGGATAAGGAAGATTAAATTTAGAATATTAAATTTACAATATTCTCTTACGAGAGGATAAGGAAGATTAAATCTAGAATATCAAATTTACAATATCCTCTTACGAGAGGATAAGGAAGATTAAATCTAGAATATCAAATTTACAATATCCTCTTACGAGAGGATAAGGAGTATCAAATTTGGAATATTAAATTTAGAATATCAAATTTACAATATTCTCTTACGAGAAGATAAGGAATATTAAATTTGGAATATCAAATTTACAATATTCTCTTACGAGAGGGTAAGATTTAATTTAGAATATTAAATTTGGAATAATAAATTTAGAATATTAAATTTGGAATAATAAATTTAGAATATTAAATTTACAATATTCTCTTACGAGAGGATAAGGAAGATTAAATTAATAAGATTCTTTTAGGAGCGAAGAAGGAATATTAGATTTGCTTTTAAAGCAAGGAGAGAGAATATCAACTTCACAATATTCTTTTTACGATTGGAGAAGGAACATCAAATTTACAATATTCTTTTAAGAGTAAATTTGCAATATTCTTTTAAGAGTAAAGACGGAATATCAGATACAAAATATTCTTATCAGAGCGCAGGTCGCATATCAAATTTACAATATTCTTACAAGAACGAATATTGAATATCAAAATTCACAACATCTACAATATTCTTCTACGAGCGAACGTGGAATATCAAATTCACAATATTCTTATAAGAGCGAATATCAAACTCACAATATTCTTATGAGAACTGGAGGAGGAATATCAGGACAATACGAGGTCACACACACACACACACACACACACACACACACACTGGGCTATAATACAGGAGGAGTGACGGACCCCCTCATGTGGGGGGGGGGGGGAAGTTCACAAAGAACTAGATATACAGATATACAACATCCACTGTGACACGACGCTGTATACTCCTAGTCTACCACTGAGGCGACCACTACCTGACCACTTTGAAAAAAAAAAACCACCTTAAAAAATGTAAAAACCACCCACCTTAAAAAATTTAAAAACCACCCACCTTAAAAGGACCTCATAATACCACCTTAAAGGCCCTTATAAACACATTAAAAGGACTTTAAAAACCACCCATCTTAAAAGGACCTTAAAAACCCACCTTAAAAGGCCCTTCAGCCCATTGGCGGGGTTAAGCACGTGTTTAACGACGTCCCTGACCTCAATAGCCACTGGGGAAGGAAAATCCTCATCCCACACATATTCCATTATACCCCTTAAATCCCACCATCCTCATGTCCCATTAAATCCCACACTCCATTATATCCATTAAATCCCACACATCCATCATATCCCAAATTAAATCCCACACATCCACATCTCCCATTAAACCCCACATATCCATTATATCCATTAAATCCCACACATCCATTATATCCCACTAAATCCCACACATCCATTATATCCATCAATCCAACACATCCATCATACCCCATAAAATCCCACACATCCATTATATCCCACTAAAACCCCCCAAACATCCATTATATCCCATCAACCCCCACACATCCATTATATCCCATTACAATTCCCACACATCCATTAAAATCCCATCAAATCCCCACATCCATCATATCCCATAAATCCCACACATCCATTATATCCCACTAAATCCCACACATCATTATATCCCATCAAATCCCACACATCCATTATATCCCATTAAATCCCACACATCCATCATACCCCATTAAATCCCACACATCCATCATGTCCCATTAAATCCCACAATCCATCATGCCCCATTAAATCTCACACTCCATTATACCCCACAAAAATCCCACACTCCATTATATCCCACTAAATACCACACATCCATTAAAATCCCATTAAATCCCACACATCCATCATATCCCATTAAATCCCACACATCCATCATGTCCCATTAAATCCCACATATCCATTATATCCCATTAAATCCCACACATCCATCATGTCCCATTAAACCCCACACATCCATCATGTCCATTAAATCCCACACATCCATTTTTATCCCTTTAAAATCCCACACATCCATCATACCCCATTAAATCCCACACATCCCATCATGCCCCATTAAATCCCATTAAATCCCACAAAATCCATTTTTATACCATCAAATCCCCCAACAACCATCATACCATAAAATCCCACAAAAGCTACGTCCTCTTTTTTTTACTAAGATCTTGGACATCACAATGGGTATATATATATTTTATATATAAAATATATAATATATATATATTATATATATATATATATAGTGTGTGGTGTGGGGGGGGGGGGAGGAATGGGGGAGACAGAATATTTGCCACGTATTCCCTGCGTGTCTTAGAAGGCGACTAAAAGCGGAGGGAGCGGGGGGGCCGGGAAATCCTCCCCTCTTGTCTTTTTAATTTTAAAAAAAGGGAAGTAACAGAGAAGGGGCCAAGTGAGGATTTTCTCACAAGGTTCATCCTCTGTTTTAAAATGCTACCTCACTAACGCGGGAAATGACGAATAGTATGATATATATATATATATATATTATTTTAATATATATATATATATATTATATATTATATATATATATATTAAAATTTTATTATAAATTATAAATATATATTATAAAATTCTATTTTTTATTTTGCTTTGTCGCTGTCTCCCGCGTTTGCGAGGTAGCGCAAGGAAACAGACGAAAGAAATGGCCCAACCCACCCACATACACATGTATATACACACACGGGCCACACACGCAAGTATACATACCCATAATCTCAATGTACACATATATATACACAACAGACACTACATATTTACACATGCACACAATTTACACTGCCTTTATTCATTCCCATCGCCACCTCGCCACACATGAATAACATCCCCTCCCCCCTCATGTTTTGCGAGGTAGCGCTAGGAAAAGACAACAAAAGGCCCCATTCGTTTTAAACTCAGTCTCCTAGCTGTCATGTAATAATGCCCCAAACCACAGCTCCCTTTCCACATCCAGGCCCCACGAACTTTCCATGGTTTACCCCAGACACTTCACATGCCCTGATTCAATCCATTGACAGCACGTCGACCCCGGTTATACCACATCGATCCAATTCACTATTCCTTGCCCCCCTTTCACCCTCCCGAAAGTTCGGCCCCGATCACACAAAAATCTTTTTCACTCCACTTTCCATCTCCAATCTGGTCTCCCACTTCTCATCGTTCCCTCCATCTCCCACACATATATCCTCTTGGTCAATCTTTCCTCACCCTTCTCTCCCTGTGCCCCAAAACCCTTTCAAAACACCCTCTTCTGCTCTCTCAACCAACGCTCTTTTTTTTCCACACATCTCTCTTACCCTTACATTACTTACTCGATCAAACCACCCCCACCCCATTTTTATCCTCAAACATCTCATTTCCAGCACATCCACCCCCCCTGCGCGCAACTCTTCCATAGCCCACGCCTCGCAACCATACAACCCTGTTGGAACCACAATTCCTTCAAAATAACCCATTTTTGCTTTCCCAGATAAAGTTCTCGACTTCCAACACATTCTTCAAGGCTCCCAGGATTTTCGCCTCCTCCCCCACCCTATGATTCACTTCCGCTTTCATGGTTCCATCCGCTGCCAGATCCACTCCCAGATATCTAAAACACTTTACTTCCTCCAGTTTTTCTCCATTCAAACTTACCTCCCAATTGACTTGACCCTCAACCCTAATGTACCCAATAACCTTGCTCTATTTACATTTATTCAACTTTCTTCTTTCACACACTTTACCAAACTCAGTCATCAGCTTCTGCAGTTTCTCACCCGAATCAGCCACTTGCGCTGTATCATCACGAACAACAACTGACTCACTTCCCCAAGCTCTCTCATCCAACAAGCTCCATACTTGCCCCTCTCTCCAAAAAATCTTGCACTCACCTTCCCAACAACCCCATCAATATACAAATTTAAAAAACCCTGGAGACATCACACACCCCCTGCCGCAAACCGACATCACTGAGAACCAATCACTTTCCTCTCTTCCCACACGTACACATGCCTTGCATCCTCATAAAAACTTTTCACTGCTTCTACCTACACTACACATGCCTTGCAAACCTCAATAAAAACTTTTCACTGCTTCTAACAACTTGCCTCCCACACCATATATTCTTAATACCTTCCACAGAGCATCTCATCAACTCTATCATATGCCTTCCTCCAGATCCATAAATGCTACATACAATCCATTTTCTTTCTAAGTATTTCTCAAAAAAGATTCTTTATATGTGTGTGTGTGTGTGTTGGGGTGTGTTTTGTGGGGTTTTGTGTGTGTGTGTGTGGGAAGATATACTCGCATCACTTTCAGAAAATATGAGGAGGGAACTGGTTATCTGTTGTGAGGTATGAGTGACGTGGGGTCGTGGTGGAGTGGCTGGGGTAGTGAGGGTCGTGTGACATGGTTGAGGGGTTGTCAGTAGTGAGGGTTCGTGTGAGGTGGTTGAGGGGTGTCAGTAGTGAGGGTCGTGGGGACATGGTTGAGGGGTTCAGTAGTGAGGGGCGTGGGGGACGGTTGAGG
>NW_027264528.1:0-36640 GCF_036320965.1 Panulirus ornatus | reverse complement strand
CTGCTGTATCTCCTGGTTATCTTCTGCTCCATCTTCAGGTTGTCTGCTGCTGTATCTCCTGGTTGTCTTCTGCTGAATCTTCAGGTTGTCTTCTGCTGAATCTTCAGGTTGTCTTCTGCTGAATCTTCAGGTTGTCTTCTGCTGAATCTTCAGGTTGTCTTCTACTGAATCTTCAGGTTGTCTTGTGCTCCAACTTCAGGTTGTCTTCTGCTGAATCTTCAGGTTGTCTTGTGCTCCACCTTCAGGTTGTCTTCTGCTGAATCTTCGGGTTGTCTTCTGCTACACCTCCATGTTGTGTTTTCCTGAATCTTCAGGTTGTCTTCTGCTACACCTCCAGTTTGTCTTTTGCTGAGTCTTCGCGTTGTCATCTGCTCCACCACCAGGTTGTCTTCTGCTCCATCTTCAGGTTGTCTTCTGCTGCATCTTCAGATTGTCTTCTGCTACACTTCCTGGTCTTATTGTGCTGTACCTCCAGGTCTTCCTCTCCTGTACCTGCAGGTTGTGCTCTGCTGTTTCTCCAGGTCGTCTTCTGCTGTACCTCGAGGTTGTCGTCTGCTATACCTTCAAGCTATTTCCTTCACCTCCAGGTTTTTTTTTTTGCTGCACCTCCAGGTTGTCTTCTGCTACACCTACTGGTTGTCTTCTGCTGTTCCTCCAGGTTGTCTTCTGCTGTACCTCGAGATTGTCCTCTGCCGTACCTTCAAGCTGTTTCATTCACCTTCAGGTTGTCTTCTGCTGTACCTTCAAGCTCTTTGCTTCACCTCCAGGTTTTTTATCTGCTTCATTTCCAGGTTGTCCTCTGCTCCCCCTTCACCTTGTCTTCTTCTACACTTAGTTTTTATTCTGTCGTACCTCTCGGTTTTCTTCTCCTCTACCTCCAGGTTCTCTTCTGATGTACCTTCATGTTGTCTTCTGACACACCTCCAGGTTGTCTTCTGCTGTAACTCGGGGTTATCTTCTGCTGTACCTCCAGGTTGTGCTCTGCTGTTTCTCCAGGTTGTCTTTTACTGTACCTCATGGCTGTCTTCTGCTGTACCTTTAAGCTGTTTGATTCACCTTCAGGTTGTCTTCTGCTGTACCTCTAGGTTGTCTTTTGCTGTACCTTCAAACTATTTGCTTCACCTCCAAGTTTTTTCCTGCTGCACCTCCAGTTTGTCTACTGATGCACCTACACGTTGTCTGCTGCTGTACCTCCAGGTTGTCATCTGCTGTACTTCTAGGTTGTCTTCTGCTGCATCTCAAGGTTGTCTTCTGATATACCTCCAAGTTGCCTTCTTATGTACTTTCAGATTGTCCTATGCTGTACCTCCAGGTTCTCTTCTGCTGCACCTTCAGGTCTTTTGCTGAAAACTCCAGTCTGCCTCCTGCACTTCCAGGTTGGCTTCTTTTGAACCTCCAAGTTGTCCTCTGCTGTACCTTCAGTTTATTTTCTGCTATATCTCCAGGTTGTCTTCTGCTGCATCTTCAGGTTGTCTTCTGCTGTACCTCCAGCTTGTGTTCTGTTGTTCCTTCAAGTTGTCTTCCTCTGTACTTCCAGGTTGTCCTCTGCTGTAACTGCAGGTTCTCTTCTGCTGTACCTTCAGGTTGTCTTTTGCTGTACCTCCAGGCTGTCTTCTGCTGTACCTTAAGGCTGTTTGCTTCTATTTCAGGTTGTCTTCTGCTGTATCTTCAAGCTTTTTGCTTCACCTCAAGGTTATCTTCTGCTATACCTCCAGGAGAAGACTGTCTTCTGCTGCACCTTCAAGTTGTTTGCTTCACCTTCAGGTTTTTTTCTGCTGTACCTCCAGGTCGTCTTCTGCTACACCTACAGGTTCTCTTCCGCTGTACCTCTAGGCTGTCTTCTGCTGTACTACTAGGTTGTCATCTGCTGTACTTCCAGGTTGTCCTCTCCTGTTCCTCCGGGTTCTCTTCTGATGCACCTTCAGGTCTTTTGCTGAACCTCCAGTCTGTCTCCTGCACTTCCAGGTTGTCTTATGTTGAACCTCCAAGTTGTCATTTGCTCTACATTCAAGTTGTTTTCTGCTGTACCTCTAGTTTGTCTGCTGTACTTCCAGGTTGTCCTCTGCTTAAACTTCAGGTTGCCTTCTGCTACACTTACAGGTTTCATTCAGCTGTCAATACCAATGTCGGTGTACTGACTAGAATGAGCCTTTGAAGACGCCAAAGGGGATTTACATTAATCCTTCAATTTTCCTCTAAATTTTTCAATGTCTCCACGCAATTCTCTTGCCCTTTGGCATCCCCAAAGTGGTATTAAAGTAAGCTTTCGAAATGTTTCTTTCCCTTTTGATGCCTCTATGCCCCTATAATTGCCTTTGGCGGCACCAAAGGGGATTTAAACTAAATCTTTAATTTGTCTTTTTATTTTTGGATGCCACCATGCAAAGGTATTGGATTTTGGCACCCCTAAACGGTCTGTTAAGTAAACTTTTAATTTGTCTCTTTCCCTTCAGATGCCACTATTCCCCTGTAAAGGCCTTTGAAGACGCCAAAGGGGATTTAGATTAATCCTTCAATTTTCCTCTAAATTTTTGGATGTCTCCACGCAATTCTCTTGCCCTTTGGCATCCCCAAAGTGGCATTAAAGTAAGCTTTCCAAATGTTTCTTTCCCTTTTGATGCCTCTATGCCCCTGTAATTGCCTTTGGCGGCACCAAAGGGGATTTAAAAAAATCTTTAATTTGTCTTTTTATTTTTGGATGCCACCATGCAAAGGTATTGGACTTTGGCACCCCAAAACGGTCTTTTAAGTAAACTTTTAATTAGGTCTCTTTCCCTTCAGATGCCACTATTCCCCTGTAAAGGCCTTTGAAGACGCCAAAGGGGATTTAGATTAATCCTTCAATTTTCTCTAAATTTTTGGATGCCTCACCGCAATTCTCTTGACCTTTGGCATCCCCAAAGTGGCATTAAAGTAAGCTTTCCAAATGTTTCTTTCCCTTTTGATGCCTCTATGCCCCTGTAATTGCCTTTGGCGGCGCCAAAGGGGATTTAAAATAAACCTTTAATTTGTCTTTTTAATTTTGGATGCCTCCGTGCAGCTGTATTGGACTTTGGCACCCCTAAACGGTCTTTTATATAAAATTTTAATTTATCTCTTTCCCTTCAGATGCCACTACTCCCCTGTAAAGGCCTTTGAAGACGCCAAAGGGGATTTAGATTAATCCTTCAATTTTCCTCTAAGATTTTGGATGCCTCCACGCAATTCCCTTGCACTTTGGCATCCCCAAAGAGGCATTAAGGTAAGCTTTGCAAATGTATCTTTCCCTTTTGGTGCCTCTATGCCCCTGTAATTGTCTTTGGTGGCGCCAAAGGGGATTTAAACTAAAGCTTTAATTTGTCTTTTTATTTTTGGATGCCACCATGCAAAGGTATTGGACTTTGGCACCCCTAAACTGTCTTTTAAGTATACTTTTAATTTTTCTCTTTCCCTTCAGATGCCACTAATCCCCTGTAAAGGCCTTTGAAGACGCCAAAGGGGAGTTAGATTAATCCTTCAATTTTCCTCTAAATTTTTCGGTGCGTCCACTCAATTCTCTTGCCCTTTAGCATCCCCAAAGTGGCATTAAAGTAAGCTTTCCAAATGTTTCTTTCCCTTTTGATGCCTCGATGCCCCTGCAATTGCCTTTGGCGGCGCCAAAGGGAATTGAAAATAAACCTTTAATTTGTCTTTTTATTTTTGGATGCCACCATGCAACTGTATTGGACTTTGGCACCCCCAAAGGGTATTTTAAGTAAAATTTTAATTAGGTCTTTCCCTTTAGATGCCACTATTCCCCTGTAAAGGCCTTTGAAGACGCCAAAGGGGATTTAGATTAATCCTTCAATTTTCCTATAAATTTTTGGATGTCTCCACGCAATTTTCTTGCCCTTTGGCATCCCCAAAGTGGCATCAAAGTAAGCTTTCGAAATGTTTCTTTCCCTTTTCATGCCTCTATGCCCCTGTAATTGCCTTTGGCGGCGCCAAAGGGGATTTAAACTAAATCTTTAATTTATCTTTTTATTTTTGGATGCCACCATGCAAAGGTATTGGACTTTGGCACCCCTAAACTGTCTTTTAAGTATACTTTTAATTTTTCTCTTTCCCTTCAGATGCCACTATTCCCCTGTAAAGGCCTTTGAAGACGCCAAAGGAGAGTTAGATTAATCCTTCAATTTTCCTCTAAATTTTTCGATGCGTCTATTCAATTCTCTTGCCCTTTAGCATCCCCAAAGTGGCATTAAAGTAAGCTTTCCAAATGTTTCTTTCCCTTTTGATGCCTCTATGCCCCTGTAATTGCCTTTGGCGGCGCCAAAGGGGATTGAAAATAAACCTTTAATTTGTCTTTTTATTTTTGGATGCCACCATGCAACTGTATTGGACTTTGGCACCCCCAAAGGGTATTTTAAGTAAACTTTTAATTACGGTCTTTCCCTTTAGATGCCACTATTCCCCTGCAAAGGCCTTTGAAGACGCCAAAGGGGATTTAGATTAATCCTTCAATTTTCCTCTAAATTTTTGGATTTCTCCACGCAATTCTCTTGCCCTTTGGCATCCCCAAAGTGGCATTAAAGTAAGCTTTCGAAATGTTTCTTTCCCTTTTGATGTCTCTATGCTCCTGTAATTGCCTTTGGCGGCACCAAAGGGGATTTAAAAAAATCTTTAATTTGTCTTTTTATTTTTGGATGCCACCATGCAAAGGTATTAGACTTGGGCACCCCAAAACGGTCTATTAAGTAAACTTTGAATATGTCTCTTTCCCTTCAGATGCCACTATTACCCTGTAAAGGCCTTTGAAGACGCCAAAGGGCATTTAGATTAATCCTTCAATTTTTCTCTAAATTTTTGGATGCCTCACCGCAATTCTCTTGACCTTTGGCATCCCCAAAGTGGCATTAAAGTAAGCTTTCCAAATGTTTCTTTCCCTTATGATGCCTCTATGCCCCTGTAATTGCCTTTGGCGGCGCCAAAGGGGATTGAAAATAAACCTTTAATTTGTCTTTTTAATTTTGGATGCCTCCGTGCAGCTGTATTGGACTTTGGCACCCCTAAACGGTCTTTTATATAAAATTTTAATTTATCTCTTTCCCTTCAGATGCCACTACTCCCCTGTAAAGGCCTTTGAAGACGCCAAAGGGGATTTAGATTAATCCTTCAATTTTCCTCTAAGATTTTGGATGCCTCCACGCAATTCCCTTGCACTTTGGCATCCCCAAAGAGGCATTAAGGTAAGCTTTGCAAATGTATCTTTCCCTTTTGGTGCCTCTATGCCCCTGTAATTGTCTTTGGTGGCGCCAAAGGGGATTTAAACTAAAGCTTTAATTTGTCTTTTTATTTTTGGATGCCACCATGCAAAGGTATTGGACTTTGGCACCCCTAAACTGTCTTTTAAGTATACTTTTAATTTTTCTCTTTCCCTTCAGATGCCACTAATCCCCTGTAAAGGCCTTTGAAGACGCCAAAGGGGAGTTAGATTAATCCTTCAATTTTCCTCTAAATTTTTCGGTGCGTCCATTCAATTCTCTTGCCCTTTAGCATCCCCAAAGTGGCATTAAAGTAAGCTTTCCAAATGTTTCTTTCCCTTTTGATACCTCTATGCCCCTGTAATTGCCTTTGGCGGCACCAAAGGGGATTTAAAATAAACATTTAATTTGTCTTTTTATTTTTGGATGCCACCAGCCAACTGTATTGGACTTTGGCACCCCCAAAGGGTATTTTAAGTAAAATTTTAATTAGGGTCTTTCCCTTTAGATGCCACTATTCCCCTGTAAAGGCCTTTGAAGACGCCAAAGGGGATTTAGATTAATCCTTCAATTTTCCTATAAATTTTTGGATGTCTCCACGCAATTTTCTTGCCCTTTGGCATCCCCAAAGTGGCATCAAAGTAAGCTTTCGAAATGTTTCTTTCCCTTTTCATGCCTCTATGCCCCTGTAATTGCCTTTGGCGGCGCCAAAGGGGATTTAAACTAAATCTTTAATTTATCTTTTTATTTTTGGATGCCACCATGCAAAGGTATTGGACTTTGGCACCCCTAAACTGTCTTTTAAGTATACTTTTAATTTTTCTCTTTCCCTTCAGATGCCACTATTCCCCTGTAAAGGCCTTTGAAGACGCCAAAGGAGAGTTAGATTAATCCTTCAATTTTCCTCTAAATTTTTCGATGCGTCTATTCAATTCTCTTGCCCTTTAGCATCCCCAAAGTGGCATTAAAGTAAGCTTTCCAAATGTTTCTTTCCCTTTTGATGCCTCTATGCCCCTGTAATTGCCTTTGGCGGCGCCAAAGGGGATTGAAAATAAACCTTTAATTTGTCTTTTTATTTTTGGATGCCACCATGCAACTGTATTGGACTTTGGCACCCCCAAAGGGTATTTTAAGTAAACTTTTAATTACGGTCTTTCCCTTTAGATGCCACTATTCCCCTGCAAAGGCCTTTGAAGACGCCAAAGGGGATTTAGATTAATCCTTCAATTTTCCTCTAAATTTTTGGATTTCTCCACGCAAATCTCTTGCCCTTTGGCATCCCCAAAGTGGCATTAAAGTAAGCTTTCGAAATGTTTCTTTCCCTTTTGATGCCTCTATGCCCCTGTAATTGCCTTTGGCGGCGCCAAAGGGGATTTAAACTAAATCTTTAATTTGTCTTTTTATTTTTGGATGCCACCATGCAAAGGTATTGGACTTTGGCACCCCTAAACGGTCTTTTAAGTAAACTTTTAATTTGTCTCTTTCCCTTCAGATGCCACTATTCCCCTGTAAAGGCCTTTGAAGACGCCAAAGGGGATTTAGATTAATCCTTCAATTTTCCTCTAAATTTTTCGATGCGTCTACGCAATTCTCTTGCCCTTTTGCATCCCCAAAGTGGCATTAAAGTAAGCTTTCCAAATGTTTCTTTCCCTTTTGATGCCTCTATGCCCCTGTAATTGCCTTTGGCGGCGCCAAAGGGGATTTAAAATAAACCTTTAATTTGTCTTTTTATTTTTGGATGCCACCATGCAACTGTATTGGACTTTGGCACCCCCAAAGGGTATTTTAAGTAAACTTTTAATTACGGTCTTTCCATTTAGATGCCACTATTCCCTGTAAAGGCCTTTGAAGACGCCAAAGGGGAGTTAGATTAATCCTTCAATTTTCCTCTAATTTTTTCGATGCGTCCATGCAATTCTCTTGCCCTTTGGCATCCCCAAAGTGGCATTAAAGTAAGCTTTCCAAATGTTTCTTTCCCTTTTGATGCCTCTATGCCCCTGTAATTACCTTTGGCGGCGCCAAAGGGGATTTAAAATAAACCTTTAATTTGTCTTTTTAATTTTGGATGCCTCCGTGCAGCTGTATTGGACTTTGGCACCCCTAAACGGTCTTTTAAGTAAAATTTTAATTTATCTCTTTCCCTTCAGATGCCACTACTCCCCTGTAAAGGCCTTTGAAGACGCCAAAGGGGATTTAGATTAATCCTTCAATTTTCTCTAAGATTTTGGATGCCTCCACGCAATTCCCTTGCACTTTGGCATCCCCAAAGAGGCATTAAGGTAAGCTTTGCAAATGTATCTTTCCCTTTTGGTGCCTCTATGCCCCTGTAATTGCCTTTGGTGGCGCCAAAGGGGATTTAAACTAAAGCTTTAATTTGTCTTTTTATTTTTGGATGCCACCATGCAAAGGTATTGGACTTTGGCACCCCTAAACGGTCTTTTAAGTAAACTTTTAATTTTTCTCTTTCCCTTCAGATGCCACTATTCCCCTGTAAAGGCCTTTGAAGACGCCAAAGGGGAGTTAGATTAATCCTTCAATTTTCCTCTAAATTTTTCGATGCGTCCATGCAATTCTCTTGCCCTTTAGCATCCCCAAAGTGGCATTAAAGTAAGCTTTCCAAATGTTTCTTTCCCTTTTGATGCCTCTATGCCCCTGTAATTGCCTTTGGCGGCGCCAAAGGGGATTTAAAATAAACCTTTAATTTGTCTTTTTATTTTTGGATGCCACCATGCAACTGTATTGGACTTTGGCACCCCCAAAGGGTATTTTAAGTAAACTTTTAATTAGGGTCTTTCCCTTTAGATGCCACTATTCCCCTGTAAAGGCCTTTGAAGACGCCAAAGGGGAGTTAGATTAATCCTTCAATTTTCCTCTAAATTTTTCGATGCGTCCATGCAATTCTCTTGCCCTTTAGCATCCCCAAAGTGGCATTAAAGTAAGCTTTCCAAATGTTTCTTTCCCTTATGATGCCTCTATGCCCCTGTAATTGCCTTTGGCGGCGCCAAAGGGGATTTAAAATAAACCTTTAATTTGTCTTTTTATTTTTGGATGCCACCATGCAACTGTATTGGACTTTGGCACCCCCAAAGGGTATTTTAAGTAAACTTTTAATTAGGGTCTTTCCCTTTAGATGCCACTATTCCCCTGTAAAGGCCTTTGAAGACGCCAAAGGGGATTTAGATTAATCCTTCAATTTTCCTCTAAATTTTTGGATGTCTCCACGCAATTCTCTTGCCCTTTGGCATCCCCAAAGTGGCATTAAAGTAAGCTTTCGAAATGTTTCTTTCCCTTTTGATGCCTCTATGCCCCTGTAATTGCCTTTGGCGGCGCCAAAGGGGATTTAAAATAAATCTTTAATTTATCTTTTTATTTTTGGATGCCACCATGCAAAGGTATTGGACTTTGGCACCCCAAAACGGTCTTTTAAGTAAACTTTTAATTTGTCTCTTTCCCTTCAGATGCCACTATTCCCCTGTAAAGGCCTTTGAAGACGCCAAAGGGGAGTTAGATTAATCCTTCAATTTTCCTCTAAATTTTTCGATGCGTCACTCAATTCTCTTGCCCTTTGGCATCCCCAAAGTGGCATTAAAGTAAGCTTTCCAAATGTTTCTTTCCCTTTTGATGCCTCTATGCCCCTGTAATTGCCTTTGGCGGCGCCAAAGGGGATTTAAAATAAACCTTTAATTTGTCTTTTTATTTTTGGATGCCACCATGCAACTGTATTGGACTTTGGCACCCCCAAAGGGTATTTTAAGTAAACTTTTAATTAGGTCTTTCCCTTTAGATGCCACTATTCCCCTGTAAAGGCCTTTGAAGACGCCAAAGGGGATTTAGATTAATCCTTCAATTTTCCTCTAAATTTTTGGATGTCTCCACGCAATTCTCTTGCCCTTTGGCATCCCCAAAGTGGCATTAAAGTAAGCTTTCGAAATGTTTCTTTCCCTTTTGATGCCTCTATGCCCCTGTAATTGCCTTTGGTGGCGCCAAAGGGGATTTAAACTAAATCTTTAATTTGTCTTTTTATTTTTGGATGCCACCATGCAAAGGTATTGGACTTTGGCACCCCTAAACGGTCTTTTAAGTAAACTTTTAATTTGTCTCTTTCCCTTCAGATGCCACTATTCCCCTGTAAAGGCCTTTGAAGACGCCAAAGGGGAGTTAGATTAATCCTTCAATTTTCCTCTAAATTTTTCGATGCGTCCATGCAATTCTCTTGCCCTTTAGCATCCCCAAAGTGGCATTAAAGTAAGCTTTCCAAATGTTTCTTTCCCTTTTGATGCCTCTATGCCCCTGTAATTGCCTTTGGCGGCGCCAAAGGGGATTTAAAATAAACCTTTAATTTGTCTTTTTATTTTTGGATGCCACCATGCAACTGTATTGGACTTTGGCACCCCCAAAGGGTATTTTAAGTAAACTTTTAATTAGGGTCTTTCCCTTTAGATGCCACTATTCCCCTGTAAAGGCCTTTGAAGACGCCAAAGGGGATTTAGATTAATCCTTCAATTTTCCTCTAAATTTTTGGATGTCTCCACGCAATTCTCTTGCCCTTTGGCATCCCCAAAGTGGCATTAAAGTAAGCTTTCGAAATGTTTCTTTCCCTTTTGATGCTCTATGCCCCTGTAATTGCCTTTGGCGGCACCAAAGGGGATTTAAAAAAATCTTTAATTTGTCTTTTTATTTTTGGATGCCACCATGCAAAGGTATTAGACTTGGGCACCCCAAAACGGTCTATTAAGTAAACTTTTAATTTGTCTCTTTCCCTTCAGATGCCACTATTACCCTGTAAAGGCCTTTGAAGACGCCAAAGGGCATTTAGATTAATCCTTCAATTTTTCTCTAAATTTTTGGATGCCTCACCGCAATTCTCTTGACCTTTGGCATCCCCAAAGTGGCATTAAAGTAAGCTTTCCAAATGTTTCTTTCCCTTATGATGCCTCTATGCCCCTGTAATTGCCTTTGGCGGCGCCAAAGGGGATTGAAAATAAACCTTTAATTTGTCTTTTTAATTTTGGATGCCTCCGTGCAGCTGTATTGGACTTTGGCACCCCTAAACGGTCTTTTATATAAAATTTTAATTTATCTCTTTCCCTTCAGATGCCACTACTCCCCTGTAAAGGCCTTTGAAGACGCCAAAGGGGATTTAGATTAATCCTTCAATTTTCCTCTAAGATTTTGGATGCCTCCACGCAATTCCCTTGCACTTTGGCATCCCCAAAGAGGCATTAAGGTAAGCTTTGCAAATGTATCTTTCCCTTTTGGTGCCTCTATGCCCCTGTAATTGCCTTTGGTGGCGCCAAAGGGGATTTAAACTAAAGCTTTAATTTGTCTTTTTATTTTTGGATGCCACCATGCAAAGGTATTGGACTTTGGCACCCCTAAACTGTCTTTTAAGTATACTTTTAATTTTTCTCTTTCCCTTCAGATGCCACTAATCCCCTGTAAAGGCCTTTGAAGACGCCAAAGGGGAGTTAGATTAATCCTTCAATTTTCCTCTAAATTTTTCGGTGCGTCCATTCAATTCTCTTGCCCTTTAGCATCCCCAAAGTGGCATTAAAGTAAGCTTTCCAAATGTTTCTTTCCCTTTTGATACCTCTATGCCCCTGTAATTGCCTTTGGCGGCACCAAAGGGGATTTAAAATAAACATTTAATTTGTCTTTTTATTTTTGGATGCCACCAGCCAACTGTATTGGACTTTGGCACCCCCAAAGGGTATTTTAAGTAAAATTTTAATTAGGGTCTTTCCCTTTAGATGCCACTATTCCCCTGTAAAGGCCTTTGAAGACGCCAAAGGGGATTTAGATTAATCCTTCAATTTTCCTATAAATTTTTGGATGTCTCCACGCAATTTTCTTGCCCTTTGGCATCCCCAAAGTGGCATCAAAGTAAGCTTTCGAAATGTTTCTTTCCCTTTTCATGCCTCTATGCCCCTGTAATTGCCTTTGGCGGCGCCAAAGGGGATTTAAACTAAATCTTTAATTTATCTTTTTATTTTTGGATGCCACCATGCAAAGGTATTGGACTTTGGCACCCCTAAACTGTCTTTTAAGTATACTTTTAATTTTTCTCTTTCCCTTCAGATGCCACTATTCCCCTGTAAAGGCCTTTGAAGACGCCAAAGGAGAGTTAGATTAATCCTTCAATTTTCCTCTAAATTTTTCGATGCGTCTATTCAATTCTCTTGCCCTTTAGCATCCCCAAAGTGGCATTAAAGTAAGCTTTCCAAATGTTTCTTTCCCTTTTGATGCCTCTATGCCCCTGTAATTGCCTTTGGCGGCGCCAAAGGGGATTGAAAATAAACCTTTAATTTGTCTTTTTATTTTTGGATGCCACCATGCAACTGTATTGGACTTTGGCACCCCCAAAGGGTATTTTAAGTAAACTTTTAATTACGGTCTTTCCCTTTAGATGCCACTATTCCCCTGTAAAGGCCTTTGAAGACGCCAAAGGGGATTTAGATTAATCCTTCAATTTTCCTATAAATTTTTGGATGTCTCCACGCAATTTTCTTGCCCTTTGGCATCCCCAAAGTGGCATCAAAGTAAGCTTTCGAAATGTTTCTTTCCCTTTTCATGCCTCTATGCCCCTGTAATTGCCTTTGGCGGCGCCAAAGGGGATTTAAACTAAATCTTTAATTTGTCTTTTTATTTTTGGATGCCACCATGCAAAGGTATTGGACTTTGGCACCCCTAAACGGTCTTTTAAGTATACTTTTAATTTGTCTCTTTCCCTTCAGATGCCACTATTCCCCTGTAAAGGCCTTTGAAGACGCCAAAGGGATTTAGATTAATCCTTCAATTTTCCTCTAAATTTTTCGATGCGTCACGCAATTCTCTTGCCCTTTAGCATCCCCAAAGTGGCATTAAAGTAAGCTTTCCAAATGTTTCTTTCCCTTTTGATGCCTCTATGCCCCTGTAATTGCCTTTGGCGGCGCCAAAGGGGATTGAAAATAAACCTTTAATTTGTCTTTTTATTTTTGGATGCCACCATGCAACTGTATTGGACTTTGGCACCCCAAACGGTCTTTTAAGTAAACTTTTAATTTCGGTCTTTCCCTTAGATGCCACTATTCCCCTGTAAAGGCCTTTGAAGACGCCAAAGGGGATTTAGATTAATCCTTCAATTTTCCTCTAAATTTTTGGATGCTCCACGCAATTCTCTTGCCCTTTGGCATCCCCAAAGTGGCATTAAAGTAAGCTTTCCAAATGTTTCTTTCCCTTTTGATGCCTCTATGCCCCTGTAATTGCCTTTGGCGGCGCCAAAGGGGATTTAAAATAAACCTTTAATTTGTCTTTTTATTTTTGGATGCCACCATGCAACTGTATTGGACTTTGGCACCCCTAAACGGTCTTTTAAGTAAACTTTTAATTTGTCTCTTTCCCTTCAGATGCCACTATTCCCCTGTAAAGGCCTTTGAAGACGCCAAAGGGGATTTAGATTAATCCTTCAATTTTCCTCTAAATTTTTGGATGCCTCCACGCAATTCTCTTGCCCTTTGGCATCCCCAAAGTGGCATTAAGGTAAGCTTTGCAAATGTTTCTTTCCCTTTTGGTGCCTCTATGCCCCTGTAATTGCCTTTGGTGGCGCCAAAGGGGATTTAAACTAAAGCTTTAATTTGTCTTTTTATTTTTGGATGCCACCATGCAAAGGTATTGGACTTTGGCACCCCTAAACGGTCTTTTAAGTAAACTTTTAATTTTTCTCTTTCCCTTCAGATGCCACTATTCCCCTGTAAAGGCCTTTGAAGACGCCAAAGGGGATTTAGATTAATCCTTCAATTTTCCTCTAAATTTTTCGATGCGTCCATGCAATTCTCTTGCCCTTTGGCATCCCCAAAGTGGCATTAAAGTAAGCTTTCCAAATGTTTCTTTCCCTTTTGATGCCTCTATGCCCCTGTAATTGCCTTTGGCGGCGCCAAAGGGGATTTAAAATAAACCTTTAATTTGTCTTTTTATTTTTGGATGCCACCATGCAACTGTATTGGACTTTGGCACCCCCAAAGGGTATTTTAAGTAAACTTTTAATTAGGGTCTTTCCCTTTAGATGCCACTATTCCCCTGTAAAGGCCTTTGAAGACGCCAAAGGGGATTTAGATTAATCCTTCAATTTTCCTCTAAATTTTTGGATGTCTCCACGCAATTCTCTTGCCCTTTGGCATCCCCAAAGTGGCATTAAAGTAAGCTTTCGAAATGTTTCTTTCCCTTTTGATGCCTCTATGCCCCTGTAATTGCCTTTGGCGGCGCCAAAGGGGATTTAAACTAAATCTTTAATTTGTCTTTTTATTTTTGGATGCCACCATGCAAAGGTATTGGACTTTGGCACCCCTAAACGGTCTTTTAAGTAAACTTTTAATTTGTCTCTTTCCCTTCAGATGCCACTATTCCCCTGTAAAGGCCTTTGAAGACGCCAAAGGGGATTTAGATTAATCCTTCAATTTTCCTCTAAATTTTTGGATGCCTCCACGCAATTCTCTTGCCCTTTGGCATCCCCAAAGTGGCATTAAAGTAAGCTTTCCAAATGTTTCTTTCCCTTTTGATGCCTCTATGCCCCTGTAATTGCCTTTGGCGGCGCCAAAGGGGATTTAAAATAAACCTTTAATTTGTCTTTTTATTTTTGGATGCCACCATGCAACTGTATTGGACTTTGGCACCCCCAAAGGGTATTTTAAGTAAACTTTTAATTAGGTCTCTTTCCCTTTAGATGCCACTATTCCCCTGTAAAGGCCTTTGAAGACGCCAAAGGGGATTTAGATTAATCCTTCAATTTTCCTCTAAATTTTTGGATGTCTCCACGCAATTCTCTTGCCCTTTGGCATCCCCAAAGTGGCATTAAAGTAAGCTTTCCAAATGTTTCTTTCCCTTTTGATGCCTCTATGCCCCTGTAATTGCCTTTGGCGGCGCCAAAGGGGATTTAAAATAAACCTTTAATTTGTCTTTTTATTTTTGGATGCCACCATGCAACTGTATTGGACTTTGGCACCCCAAACGGTCTTTTAAGTAAACTTTTAATTAGGTCTTTCCCTTAGATGCCACTATTCCCCTGTAAAGGCCTTTGAAGACGCCAAAGGGGATTTAGATTAATCCTTCAATTTTCCTCTAAATTTTTGGATGCCTCACCGCAATTCTCTTGCCCTTTGGCATCCCCAAAGTGGCATTAAAGTAAGCTTTCAAATGTTTCTTTCCCTTTTGATGCCTCTATGCCCCTGTAATTGCCTTTGGCGGCGCCAAAGGGGATTTAAAATAAACCTTTAATTTGTCTTTTTATTTTTGGATGCCACCATGCAAGCTGTATTGGACTTTGGCACCCCTAAACGGTCTTTTAAGTAAACTTTTAATTTATCTCTTTCCCTTCAGATGCCACTATTCCCCTGTAAAGGCCTTTGAAGACGCCAAAGGGGATTTAGATTAATCCTTCAATTTTCCTCTAAATTTTTGGATGCCTCCACGCAATTCTCTTGCCCTTTGGCATCCCCAAAGTGGCATTAAGTAAGCTTTCAAATGTTTCTTTCCCTTTTGATGCCTCTATGCCCCTGTAATTGCCTTTGGCGGCGCCAAAGGGGATTTAAACTAAACTTTAATTTGTCTTTTTATTTTTGGATGCCACCATGCAAAGGTATTGGACTTTGGCACCCCTAAACGGTCTTTTAAGTAAACTTTTAATTTGTCTCTTTCCCTTCAGATGCCACTATTCCCCTGTAAAGGCCTTTGAAGACGCCAAAGGGGATTTAGATTAATCCTTCAATTTTCCTCTAAATTTTTCGATGCGTCCACTGCAATTCTCTTGCCCTTTGGCATCCCCAAAGTGGCATTAAAGTAAGCTTTCCAAATGTTTCTTTCCCTTTTGATGCCTCTATGCCCCTGTAATTGCCTTTGGCGGCGCCAAAGGGGATTTAAAATAAACCTTTAATTTGTCTTTTTATTTTTGGATGCCACCATGCAACTGTATTGGACTTTGGCACCCCCAAAGGGTATTTTAAGTAAACTTTTAATTAGGGTCTTTCCCTTTAGATGCCACTATTCCCCTGTAAAGGCCTTTGAAGACGCCAAAGGGGATTTAGATTAATCCTTCAATTTTCCTCTAAATTTTTGGATGTCTCCACGCAATTCTCTTGCCCTTTGGCATCCCCAAAGTGGCATTAAAGTAAGCTTTCGAAATGTTTCTTTCCCTTTTGATGCCTCTATGCCCCTGTAATTGCCTTTGGCGGCGCCAAAGGGGATTTAAACTAAATCTTTAATTTGTCTTTTTATTTTTGGATGCCACCATGCAAAGGTATTAGACTTTGGCACCCCAAAACGGTCTTTTAAGTAAACTTTTAATTTGTCTCTTTCCCTTCAGATGCCACTATTCCCCTGTAAAGGCCTTTGAAGACGCCAAAGGGGATTTAGATTAATCCTTCAATTTTTCTCTAAATTTTTGGATGCCTCACCGCAATTCTCTTGACCTTTGGCATCCCCAAAGTGGCATTAAAGTAAGCTTTCCAAATGTTTCTTTCCCTTATGATGCCTCTATGCCCCTGTAATTGCCTTTGGCGGCGCCAAAGGGGATTTAAAATAAACCTTTAATTTGTCTTTTTATTTTTGGATGCCACCATGCAAAGGTATTGGACTTTGGCACCCCTAAACGGTCTTTTAAGTAAACTTTTAATTTGTCTCTTTCCCTTCAGATGCCACTATTCCCCTGTAAAGGCCTTTGAAGACGCCAAAGGGGATTTAGATTAATCCTTCAATTTTCCTCTAAATTTTTGGATGCCTCCACGCAATTCTCTTGCCCTTTGGCATCCCCAAAGTGGCATTAAAGTAAGCTTTCCAAATGTTTCTTTCCCTTTTGATGCCTCTATGCCCCTGTAATTGCCTTTGGCGGCGCCAAAGGGGATTTAAAATAAACCTTTAATTTGTCTTTTTATTTTTGGATGCCACCATGCAACTGTATTGGACTTTGGCACCCCTAAACGGTCTTTTAAGTAAACTTTTAATTATCGGTCTTTCCCTTCAGATGCCACTATTCCCCTGTAAAGGCCTTTGAAGACGCCAAAGGGGATTTAGATTAATCCTTCAATTTTCCTCTAAATTTTTGGATGTCTCCACGCAATTCTCTTGCCCTTTGGCATCCCCAAAGTGGCATTAAAGTAAGCTTTCGAAATGTTTCTTTCCCTTTTGATGCCTCTATGCCCCTGTAATTGCCTTTGGCGGCGCCAAAGGGGATTTAAACTAAATCTTTAATTTGTCTTTTTATTTTTGGATGCCACCATGCAAAGGTATTGGACTTTGGCACCCCTAAACTGTCTTTTAAGTAAACTTTTAATTTGTCTCTTTCCCTTCAGATGCCACTATTCCCCTGTAAAGGCCTTTGAAGACGCCAAAGGGGAGTTAGATTAATCCTTCAATTTTCCTCTAAATTTTTCGATGCGTCCATTCAATTCTCTTGCCCTTTGGCATCCCCAAAGTGGCATTAAAGTAAGCTTTCCAAATGTTTCTTTCCCTTTTGATGCCTCTATGCCCCTGTAATTGCCTTTGGCGGCGCCAAAGGGGATTTAAAATAAACCTTTAATTTGTCTTTTTATTTTTGGATGCCACCATGCAACTGTATTGGACTTTGGCACCCCCAAAGGGTATTTTAAGTAAACTTTTAATTACGGTCTTTCCCTTTAGATGCCACTATTCCCCTGCAAAGGCCTTTGAAGACGCCAAAGGGGATTTAGATTAATCCTTCAATTTTCCTCTAAATTTTTGGATTTCTCCACGCAAATCTCTTGCCCTTTGGCATCCCCAAAGTGGCATTAAAGTAAGCTTTCCAAATGTTTCTTTCCCTTTTGATGCTTCTATGCCCCTGCAATTGCCTTTGGCGGCGCCAAAGGGGATTTAAAAAAATCTTTAATTTGTCTTTTTATTTTTGGATGCCACCATGCAAAGGTATTAGACTTGGGCACCCCAAAACGGTCTATTAAGTAAACTTTGAATATGTCTCTTTCCCTTCAGATGCCACTATTACCCTGTAAAGGCCTTTGAAGACGCCAAAGGGGATTTAGATTAATCCTTCAATTTTCCTCTAAATTTTTGGATGCCTCCACGCAATTCTCTTGCCCTTTGGCATCCCCAAAGTGGCATTAAAGTAAGCTTTCCAAATGTTTCTTTCCCTTTTGATGCCTCTATGCCCCTGTAATTGCCTTTGGCGGCGCCAAAGGGGATTTAAAATAAACCTTTAATTTGTCTTTTTATTTTTGGATGCCACCATGCAAGCTGTATTGGACTTTGGCACCCCTAAACGGTCTTTTAAGTAAACTTTTAATTAGTCTCTTTCCCTTCAGATGCCACTATTCCCCTGTAAAGGCCTTTGAAGACGCCAAAGGGGATTTAGATTAATCCTTCAATTTTCCTCTAAATTTTTGGATGCCTCCACGCAATTCTCTTGCCCTTTGGCATCCCCAAAGTGGCATTAAGTAAGCTTTCGCAAATGTTTCTTTCCCTTTTGATGCCTCTATGCCCCTGTAATTGCCTTTGGCGGCGCCAAAGGGGATTTAAACTAAATCTTTAATTTGTCTTTTTATTTTTGGATGCCACCATGCAAAGGTATTGGACTTTGGCACCCCTAAACGGTCTTTTAAGTATACTTTTAATTTGTCTCTTTCCCTTCAGATGCCACTATTCCCCTGTAAAGGCCTTTGAAGACGCCAAAGGGGAGTTAGATTAATCCTTCAATTTTCCTCTAAATTTTTCGGATGCGTCCATTCAATTCTCTTGCCCTTTAGCATCCCCAAAGTGGCATTAAAGTAAGCTTTCCAAATGTTTCTTTCCCTTTTGATGCCTCGATGCCCCTGTAATTGCCTTTGGCGGCGCCAAAGGGGATTTAAAATAAACATTTAATTTGTCTTTTTATTTTTGGATGCCACCATGCAACTGTATTGGACTTTGGCACCCCCAAAGGGTATTTTAAGTAAAATTTTAATTAGGGTCTTTCCCTTTAGATGCCACTATTCCCCTGTAAAGGCCTTTGAAGACGCCAAAGGGGATTTAGATTAATCCTTCAATTTTCCTCTAAATTTTTGGATGTCTCCACGCAATTTTCTTGCCCTTTGGCATCCCCAAAGTGGCATCAAAGTAAGCTTTCGAAATGTTTCTTTCCCTTTTCATGCCTCTATGCCCCTGTAATTGCCTTTGGCGGCGCCAAAGGGGATTTAAACTAAATCTTTAATTTATCTTTTTATTTTTGGATGCCACCATGCAAAGGTATTGGACTTTGGCACCCCTAAACTGTCTTTTAAGTATACTTTTAATTTTTCTCTTTCCCTTCAGATGCCACTATTCCCCTGTAAAGGCCTTTGAAGACGCCAAAGGAGAGTTAGATTAATCCTTCAATTTTCCTCTAAATTTTTCGATGCGTCTATTCAATTCTCTTGCCCTTTAGCATCCCCAAAGTGGCATTAAAGTAAGCTTTCCAAATGTTTCTTTCCCTTTTGATGCCTCTATGCCCCTGTAATTGCCTTTGGCGGCGCCAAAGGGGATTGAAAATAAACCTTTAATTTGTCTTTTTATTTTTGGATGCCACCATGCAACTGTATTGGACTTTGGCACCCCCAAAGGGTATTTTAAGTAAACTTTTAATTACGGTCTTTCCCTTTAGATGCCACTATTCCCCTGTAAAGGCCTTTGAAGACGCCAAAGGGGATTTAGATTAATCCTTCAATTTTCCTCTAAATTTTTGGATTTCTCCACGCAAATCTCTTGCCCTTTGGCATCCCCAAAGTGGCATTAAAGTAAGCTTTCCAAATGTTTCTTTCCCTTTTGATGCCTCTATGCCCCTGTAATTGCCTTTGGCGGCGCCAAAGGGGATTTAAACTAAATCTTTAATTTGTCTTTTTATTTTTGGATGCCACCATGCAAAGGTATTAGACTTTGGCACCCCAAAACGGTCTATTAAGTAAACTTTGAATATGTCTCTTTCCCTTCAGATGCCACTATTACCCTGTAAAGGCCTTTGAAGACGCCAAAGGGCATTTAGATTAATCCTTCAATTTTTCTCTAAATTTTTGGATGCCTCACCGCAATTCTCTTGACCTTTGGCATCCCCAAAGTGGCATTAAAGTAAGCTTTCCAAATGTTTCTTTCCCTTATGATGCCTCTATGCCCCTGTAATTACCTTTGGCGGCGCCAAAGGGGATTGAAAATAAACCTTTAATTTGTCTTTTTAATTTTGGATGCCTCCGTGCAGCTGTATTGGACTTTGGCACCCCTAAACGGTCTTTTATATAAAATTTTAATTTATCTCTTTCCCTTCAGATGCCACTACTCCCCTGTAAAGGCCTTTGAAGACGCCAAAGGGGATTTAGATTAATCCTTCAATTTTCCTCTAAGATTTTGGATGCCTCCACGCAATTCCCTTGCACTTTGGCATCCCCAAAGAGGCATTAAGGTAAGCTTTGCAAATGTATCTTTCCCTTTTGGTGCCTCTATGCCCCTGTAATTGTCTTTGGTGGCGCCAAAGGGGATTTAAACTAAAGCTTTAATTTGTCTTTTTATTTTTGGATGCCACCATGCAAAGGTATTGGACTTTGGCACCCCTAAACTGTCTTTTAAGTATACTTTTAATTTTTCTCTTTCCCTTCAGATGCCACTAATCCCCTGTAAAGGCCTTTGAAGACGCCAAAGGGGAGTTAGATTAATCCTTCAATTTTCCTCTAAATTTTTCGGTGCGTCCATTCAATTCTCTTGCCCTTTAGCATCCCCAAAGTGGCATTAAAGTAAGCTTTCCAAATGTTTCTTTCCCTTTTGATACCTCTATGCCCCTGTAATTGCCTTTGGCGGCACCAAAGGGGATTTAAAATAAACATTTAATTTGTCTTTTTATTTTTGGATGCCACCAGCCAACTGTATTGGACTTTGGCACCCCCAAAGGGTATTTTAAGTAAAATTTTAATTAGGGTCTTTCCCTTTAGATGCCACTATTCCCCTGTAAAGGCCTTTGAAGACGCCAAAGGGGATTTAGATTAATCCTTCAATTTTCCTATAAATTTTTGGATGTCTCCACGCAATTTTCTTGCCCTTTGGCATCCCCAAAGTGGCATCAAAGTAAGCTTTCGAAATGTTTCTTTCCCTTTTCATGCCTCTATGCCCCTGTAATTGCCTTTGGCGGCGCCAAAGGGGATTTAAACTAAATCTTTAATTTATCTTTTTATTTTTGGATGCCACCATGCAAAGGTATTGGACTTTGGCACCCCTAAACTGTCTTTTAAGTATACTTTTAATTTTTCTCTTTCCCTTCAGATGCCACTATTCCCCTGTAAAGGCCTTTGAAGACGCCAAAGGAGAGTTAGATTAATCCTTCAATTTTCCTCTAAATTTTTCGATGCGTCTATTCAATTCTCTTGCCCTTTAGCATCCCCAAAGTGGCATTAAAGTAAGCTTTCCAAATGTTTCTTTCCCTTTTGATGCCTCTATGCCCCTGTAATTGCCTTTGGCGGCGCCAAAGGGGATTGAAAATAAACCTTTAATTTGTCTTTTTATTTTTGGATGCCACCATGCAACTGTATTGGACTTTGGCACCCCCAAAGGGTATTTTAAGTAAACTTTTAATTACGGTCTTTCCCTTTAGATGCCACTATTCCCCTGTAAAGGCCTTTGAAGACGCCAAAGGGGATTTAGATTAATCCTTCAATTTTCCTCTAAATTTTTGATGTCTCCACGCAATTCTCTTGCCCTTTGGCATCCCCAAAGTGGCATTAAAGTAAGCTTTCCAAATGTTTCTTTCCCTTTTGATGCCTCTATGCCCCTGTAATTGCCTTTGGCGGCGCCAAAGGGGATTTAAAATAAATCTTTAATTTGTCTTTTTATTTTTGGATGCCACCATGCAAAGGTATTAGACTTTGGCACCCCAAAACGGTCTTTTAAGTAAACTTTTAATTTGTCTCTTTCCCTTCAGATGCCACTATTACCCTGTAAAGGCCTTTGAAGACGCCAAAGGGGATTTAGATTAATCCTTCAATTTTTCTCTAAATTTTTGGATGCCTCACCGCAATTCTCTTGACCTTTGGCATCCCCAAAGTGGCATTAAAGTAAGCTTTCCAAATGTTTCTTTCCCTTATGATGCCTCTATGCCCCTGTAATTGCCTTTGGCGGCGCCAAAGGGGATTGAAAATAAACCTTTAATTTGTCTTTTTAATTTTGGATGCCTCCGTGCAGCTGTATTGGACTTTGGCACCCCTAAACGGTCTTTTATATAAAATTTTAATTTATCTCTTTCCCTTCAGATGCCACTACTCCCCTGTAAAGGCCTTTGAAGACGCCAAAGGGGATTTAGATTAATCCTTCAATTTTCCTCTAAGATTTTGGATGCCTCCACGCAATTCCCTTGCACTTTGGCATCCCCAAAGTGGCATTAAGGTAAGCTTTGCAAATGTTTCTTTCCCTTTTGGTGCCTCTATGCCCCTGTAATTGCCTTTGGCGGCGCCAAAGGGGATTTAAACTAAAGCTTTAATTTGTCTTTTTATTTTTGGATGCCACCATGCAAAGGTATTGGACTTTGGCACCCCTAAACGGTCTTTTAAGTAAACTTTTAATTTTTCTCTTTCCCTTCAGATGCCACTACTCCCCTGTAAAGGCCTTTGAAGACGCCAAAGGGGATTTAGATTAATCCTTCAATTTTCCTCTAAGATTTTGGATGCCTCCACGCAATTCCCTTGCACTTTGGCATCCCCAAAGTGGCATTAAGGTAAGCTTTGCAAATGTTTCTTTCCCTTTTGGTGCCTCTATGCCCCTGTAATTGCCTTTGGTGGCGCCAAAGGGGATTTAAACTAAAGCTTTAATTTGTCTTTTTATTTTTGGATGCCACCATGCAAAGGTATTGGACTTTGGCACCCCTAAACTGTCTTTTAAGTATACTTTTAATTTTTCTCTTTCCCTTCAGATGCCACTAATCCCCTGTAAAGGCCTTTGAAGACGCCAAAGGGGAGTTAGATTAATCCTTCAATTTTCCTCTAAATTTTTCGATGCGTCCATTCAATTCTCTTGCCCTTTAGCATCCCCAAAGTGGCATTAAAGTAAGCTTTCCAAATGTTTCTTTCCCTTATGATGCCTCTATGCCCCTGTAATTGCCTTTGGCGGCGCCAAAGGGGATTGAAAATAAACCTTTAATTTGTCTTTTTAATTTTGGATGCCTCCGTGCAGCTGTATTGGACTTTAGTACCCCTAAACGGTCTTTTATATAAAATTTTAATTTATCTCTTTCCCTTCAGATGCCACTACTCCCCTGTAAAGGCCTTTGAAGACGCCAAAGGGGATTTAGATTAATCCTTCAATTTTCCTCTAAATTTTTGGATGTCTCCACGCAATTCTCTTGCCCTTTGGCATCCCCAAAGTGGTATTAAAGTAAGCTTTCGAAATGTTTCTTTCCCTTTTGATGCCTCTATGCCCCTGTAATTGCCTTTGGCGGCGCCAAAGGGGATTTAAACTAAATCTTTAATTTGTCTTTTTATTTTTGGATGCCACCATGCAAAGGTATTAGACTTTGGCACCCCAAAACGGTCTGTTAAGTAAACTTTTAATTTGTCTCTTTCCCTTCAGATGCCACTATTACCCTGTAAAGGCCTTTGAAGACGCCAAAGGGGATTTAGATTAATCCTTCAATTTTTCTCTAAATTTTTGGATGCCTCACCGCAATTCTCTTGACCTTTGGCATCCCCAAAGTGGCATTAAAGTAAGCTTTCCAAATGTTTCTTTCCCTTATGATGCCTCTATGCCCCTGTAATTGCCTTTGGCGGCGCCAAAGGGGATTGAAAATAAACCTTTAATTTGTCTTTTTAATTTTGGATGCCTCCGTGCAGCTGTATTGGACTTTGGCACCCCTAAACGGTCTTTTATATAAAATTTTAATTTATCTCTTTCCCTTCAGATGCCACTACTCCCCTGTAAAGGCCTTTGAAGACGCCAAAGGGGATTTAGATTAATCCTTCAATTTTCCTCTAAGATTTTGGATGCCTCCACGCAATTCCCTTGCACTTTGGCATCCCCAAAGTGGCATTAAGGTAAGCTTTGCAAATGTTTCTTTCCCTTTTGGTGCCTCTATGCCCCTGTAATTGCCTTTGGTGGCGCCAAAGGGGATTTAAACTAAAGCTTTAATTTGTCTTTTTATTTTTGGATGCCACCATGCAAAGGTATTGGACTTTGGCACCCCTAAACGGTCTTTTAAGTAAACTTTTAATTTGTCTCTTTCCCTTCAGATGCCACTATTCCCCTGTAAAGGCCTTTGAAGACGCCAAAGGGGAGTTAGATTAATCCTTCAATTTTCCTCTAAATTTTTCGATGCGTCCATGCAATTCTCTTGCCCTTTGGCATCCCCAAAGTGGCATTAAAGTAAGCTTTCCAAATGTTTCTTTCCCTTTTGATGCCTCTATGCCCCTGTAATTGCCTTTGGCGGCGCCAAAGGGGATTTAAAATAAACCTTAAATTTGTTCTTTTTCTTTTGGAAGCCACCATGCAACTGTATTGGACTTTGGCACCCCCAAAGGGTATTTTAAGTAAATTTTAATTAGTGTCTGTCCCTATAGATGACATATTCCCTGTAAAGGCCTTTTGAAGACGCAAAGGGGATTTAGATTAATCCTCATTTTCTCTAAATTTTTGGATGTCTCCACGCAATTCTCTTGCCTTTGGCATCCCAAATGGTATTAAAGTAAGCTTTCGAACAATGTTTCTTTCCCTTTTGATTCCTCTATGGACCCTGTACTTGCCTTTGCGGCGCCAAAAGGGGATTTTAACTAAATCTTTAATTTGTTTTTTGTTTTTGGCTCCACCTGCAAAAGGTACTTCGACTATGGCACTCCAAGGTCTGTTAAGAAACTTTTAATTTGTCACTTTCCTTCAGATGCACTCTTCCCCAGACCAGGCATAGAATCCGCAACGGGGAATTTATAAAATCCTTCACTTTTTTCTCAATTTTTTGGATTCCTCACGCACTTTCATGCCCTTTGGCCTCTACCCAACTTATCAACACTAAATCAAACCCCACTACAAACAAACATTCATCTAATCCATAAAATCCATATTCCTTTCCCTTCATACCCCACCCACAAAACTAAACACAAAAAAACAAAAATTCATCCATCCCTACAATCAAATCCTCCAATGTAAAATCAACCGACCTAACCCATAAACCAAATTTTAATATAAAATATTCCCCATAACAAAGCATGCACCTCTATATCTCGCTCATATGTCAATGACTCTTAACGTAACTTTTGCTCATCTATATGTTGTTATCATTCACTCGTACTTTAATATATCTTTGATCATGTCTCCCCTCATAATCAAATCCCTATGTGCTATGAGCCGTCCACCTCACTTGACTGTTTCTAGAGACTCCACTACTTTTCATCTCTAATCGCTTCTATCCTAAACACCTGAGTAGTGTCTATTCTCTGTCCATCTCTGCTACCAATAACGATAACTAATTGTCACGATGGCCACCATAGAGTATGTACATATTCACTCCACAATGATCCTCGTATACCTGATAATTAGATGTATAAATATTATTCTACTTAATGTGTTCTTCACCTACCCCACGTACTGTCATTTGTCATGCCCCTCTATGTGACGCTGATGCTCCAACCTCCTCAATATCTTGTCAGACTTACAAGTCACCCTTGTGACTTGATAATAACTGTTCTCTACTATACTGTTCCGCACTGCCCATCACTATACACATTTAAGATCCCTTGTTCCTCTATGTGTCTATCATTAACCTTCCTACTTCATAAATTCGCTAACTACATTGCTTATTTAACATACGCTCGGCCCGTTCTCAATGCTATTCAACCTACTTCTGCACAATCATCCACGCACTACCACATTGCGCATTTTTGTACTTTTTTCAATACTACGTACTGTACACTCTGCACAACCTTATATATCCATCTCTATTGTATATCTACCCCTCATTGTGTCTTGATACATAGCTTCACTATCCCCTCCTTTTGCTTGTCAATACACGTAAACTTCGACATCACTGTCTATTCCATACCGTTCACCTCTTGATGAGTACTCTACGTCTCTCTCCTGATTTGTCTACGCCCCAATCGTAAAATTCTCATCCTTAAAAATAACAAGTGCTTGTTTACATACTTTTAGTACATTCTCTAACACCCTACAGAATATTCCCCTCACATGTCGAGCACCTCTAATTCCTCCCCCAACACCATCTTTCATTCAATATCATCCCAACCCAGATATCAGAATATCTAGATGAATAGAGACAAGTAGACCACTACAGATAGATAGAGATCATAGATATAGACACTCTATACTATTTGCTTCACTTCATAGTCTATCAACAATACATGTGCCTCCACCTCTATGTCTAGAGTCATCAGACCTTCATAGAGTCCCTCTTGAACACAATATCATACATCTGTTCTATAAAACTATGAATTGATCTGATGTCCCATCCTCCTCAGGACTAACAGACAATATAAGCCACTCTCATCTCACAAGTATATATCATATTCCTCCAACAATTGAATCCACTCACTCTTTCTCACTATCACTACCTACAGATAAAAGTAGTCTCTACTCATACCATTGTGTTCATCCTGTCCTAGCACACTGCACATCGTCAGTACTAACTCATCTGACTACACAAAAATTCATTCCAACCATCTCTCTTATATCCAATCTTACATGTCTGCCTCTATATCCCTCACTCTGCTCCTCACTTGAATGTCATAATCACCCCCCACCCCCACCCCCCCCCCAAACATCCACAAGATCATGTCTCTCATCTCTATACTATTCTCACATTACCGTCATTCACAGATCTGTCCAATGAACCTTCTTACCTCTTCTTATGTGGCAAATGTATCGATCTAGTGCTATCTATATCAGTCCTCCTCATCACTCTCGTAGTGAAATACTCACTATTACATCGTAGTCTAGCACTCATGACTAACAGTTCTCATTGTACTGTTGTGTCACTGATATAGATAGAGACCTCTACCATGAAGATTCTTCAATACAGAATATAGATCTCTTCATATAGTCTGTGTGTATAGTCCGCCCCACTTACATACTCTTACCACATCTGTCTCCATACATATCTACTCAAACCTCTGTGTGAATACCTTATATAGTGTCTGTTCCCATTTGCATACCATTACTTCGACTACTTGCACTTAGTAAATGTGCTCATGTGCTCACCCCCCATAATTTTCGCAGATTGCCTCTGCCTACTCCCCTCACTATAGCTATGATCTCTTGTCATATTCTACTGTGTAGCTGTACTCCACTCTGCATTACAGCTGTAAATATTCTTCTTCAATTAGAACCCATGACAACCTCTCAGCTACTCCATAGTGACCTCTCTGCTAGTCCTGAACCATAAACTTCAAAAATATTCATAAAAATAAGTTCTTCCACTTGTCACCTCTCCTCCTATTTCTCTTTGTACATACAACATCTCTCCAGCTTCAAACCAATCTATACACATCGGTGACAACCCTATCTCTTATCTGCCGTGCTTCTAAACTCTGTCTCAATACTCTAAATAGTTACATTATTCACTAAGCACAACTCTCACAAAACTTTACACCCTCATACAATAACCAATCACCCCCCCCCCCCCACCACTATATACAACTCTACTATCTGACCTCCACATACAGAACTACTCACACCAAGAATCATTAACACCTCTCCCCCCAATCCCAAATCCCCCCCCATCCCCCCACTCCATCAGTGAACACCACACTATATAAATAAAATATAAAAATCACCCTCATCCTACAAGATATAACTCAAATCCACCCCCCCCCCCCTACACCCCTCACACTCACACCTTTCTAACCAAAACCCAAAAACCAACCCCCCTCACAAAACCCCCACCCCTACCTTTACAATCACTATATATAGTGATGAAGACTATAGAGTAGATTATTGTCCCAATCTTTCCTCTCAGACCCATTTGCCTACTCCTCTTTTTACATATGAAACCGCTCCCCTGCTGTCAGTCTCTCAGTTCACGTTATCTCCCTACATTGGCAGGGAGTGCTCGCCTATGAATGATGCCATTACATTGGTTAGCTTTCTCAATGTGGTGAGCTTGCTCCTAGTGGCTGTTTAGAGCTGACTGTAAGCCCTGGTTAGTTAGCTGTTGATGGATGGCGCACGCAAGGCGTCATAGACGTGCAGCCTGTTCATTATGTGGTAAGTCCTTTGTGGATGTATGTCTGTGACTCGCTCCTCCGACCCCACTAGCCCATCGATCGTTATGTGCACATTGGCACCCTCCTAAACGAGCTCTAGATGATATAGACACCCCCCCACCTTGAGTGCCCTTAAATGACTGTGACCTATGTGTCTTAGGTATCATGCACTATGGCTCCACTCTACTTTCGACCTGCAGTAAAGAGCAGTCTTTGAAGTAGCTCGCTTTCGAGAAGTAGGTGGAGCTTAGTTCGAATCGTACGTCGCGACATTACCCCACCTGTCCTTTGGCGCACACATGGTTATGGATGTGTAGCATGTGCATCATTTCGTACGCGCTGTGGCATCTCTCCCTCTCGCTCACTAGTTATAGTGCAGTCTAGTAAGCTGTGTACCAAAGGGTGAATGTTCTGCTCGATCTCTCTCGGTGTGTAGTCGTGTCATGAAGTTTACACCTGCTAGGAGTTGTCCTCTGCTCTGGCCTCTCCGTAGTGACGTTCCCTCGTGACACGAAGCCGCGATCCGTTATAGAGGCTGAAACGAGTTTAGTTGTTTGAAGTGATAGTCGTCAAGGAGCTGTGTAACTACTGTGTCCGTGTCCTATGTCAGTTTGGATGCCATCTCGCAGTCGCTATGTATTGGAGTGTGTGTGCTAGTTCGATAGGGTATTTTTAGTAACTTTTAATTAGGGTCTTTCCCTTTAGATGCCATGTATTCCCCTGAAAGGCCTTTGAAGACGCCAAAGGGGAGTTAGATTAATCTTCAATTTTCCTCTAATTTTTTCGATGGCTCATGCAATTTCTTGCCCTTTGGGCCATCCCCAAAGTGGCATTAAAGTAAGCTTCCAAATGTTTCTTTCCCTTTTGATTGCCTCTATGGCCCTGTATGCCTTTGGCAGCGCTAAGGGGATTAAAATTAACCTTTAATTTGTCTTTTTTATTTTGGATGCCACCAATGCAACCTATATTGGACTCTTGGCCCCCCCCCAAGGGGCTTTTAAGTAAACTCTTAATTAGGGTCTTTCCCTTTAGATGCCACTATTTTCCCCTGTAAAGGCCTCTGAAGCGCCAAAGGGAATTAGCTTAATCCTTCAATTTTCTCTAAATTTTTTGGATGTCTGTCACGCAAATCTTTTGCCCTTTGCATCACCAAAAGTGTATTAAAGTATAAGCTTTCGAAATATTTCTTTCCCTTTTAATGCCTCCATGTCCCTTGTAATTGCCATTTTGCGGCGCAAAGGGATTTAAACTAACTATTTAATTTGTCTTTTTGTTTTTGGATGCCACCATTGCAAAGTTATTAGACTTTGGCACCCCAAAAACGGTCTGTCTGTTTACGTAAACTTTTCATTTGTCTCTTTCCCTTCAGATGCCACTATTATCCTGTAATAGCTTTGAAGAGCCATAAGGGGATTTAGATTAATCCTTCAATTTTTCTCTCAAATTTGAGAGGATGGATGCCTCACCGAAGTCTATTGACCTTTGGCGTCCCTATGTGGCTATTAAAGTAAGCTTTTCAATGTTTCTTTTCTATGTGATGCCTCTATGCCCTGGAATTGCCTTTGGCGGCGCCCAAAGGGATTTATAAATAAACCTTTAATTTGTCTTTTTATTTTGGAAGCCACATTGCAACCTGTATTTGACTTTTGGCACCCACAAACGGGTATTGTAAGTTTAAAATCTTAATTAGTGTCTTTCCTTTAGATCCACTATTCCCCTGTAAAGACCTTTGAAGACGCCTAAGGGGATTTAGATTAATCCTTCAATTTTCCTCTAAATTTTTGGATGATTCTCACACAATTCTCTTGCCTTTGCAGTCCCTAAAGTGGTATTAAGTAAGCTTTCAAATGTTTCTTACCCTTTTGATGCTTTCTGCCGCTTGCAATTGCCTTTGCCGTCGCCAATGGGGGATTTAAAACTAAATCTTTATTTGTCTTTTTGTTTTTGGATACCACCATGCAAAGGTATTAGACTTTGGCAACCCTGAAACGTCTGTTAAGTAACTTTTAATTTGTCTCTTTCCCTCAGATTGCCACTCTTCCCCTGTAAAGGCCTTGAAGACGCCAAAGGGGATTTAGTTTAATCCTTCAATTTCTTCGCTAATTTTTTGGTTGCCACACCGATATTCTCTTGACCTTTGCATCTCCCAAAGTGGCATTATAAGTATGACTTTCCAGATGTTTCTTTCCCCTTATTCATGCCGCTATGCCCCGTAATTGCCTTTGGTGGCGCCCAAAAGGGGATTTAAACTAAAGCTTCAATTTGTCTTTTTATTTTTGGAGGCACATGAAAGGTATTGGACTGTTTTGGCACCCTAAACGGTTTTTAAGTTACTGTTTATTGGGCTCTTTCCCTTCAGATGCCACTAGGAACCGGTTAAGCCTTTTGAAGGACGCCAAAAGGGAGTTAGATTATTCTTCAATGTGCCTCTAAATGGTTCGAAGTGTCCAGGCATGTCTCTTTCCCTTTGGCCATCCCAAAGTGGCATTTAAGTAAGCTTTCCAAATGATTCTTTCGCTTTTGATTGCCTTCTATGCCCTGTAACTGCCTTTGGAGGCGCCAAAGGGGATTTAAAATAAACATTTAGTTTATCTTTTTATTTTTGGATGCCTCCATGCAACTGTATGGGACTTTGCCAGCCCCAAGGGTAAATTTAAGTAAACTTTTTATTAGGGCTTTCCCTTTAGATGCCATATTCCCCTGTAATGGCCTTTGAAGACGCCCAAAGGAAGTTAGATTAATCCTTCAATTTTCCTCTAATTTTTTCGATGGTCCTGCAATTCTCTTGCCCTTTGGCAGCCCCAACGGGCATTAAAGAAGCTTTCCAATGTTTCTTTCCTTTTGATGCCTCTATGCCCCTGTAATTGCCTTTGGCAACGCTTAAGGGGATTTAAAATAAACCTTTATTTTGTCTTTTTATTTTTGGCTGCCCCTTGCACTGTAATTGGACTTTGGCACCCCAAAGGTAAATTTAAGTAAACTCTTGATTTGGGTCTTTCCCTATAAGCATGCCACTATTCCCCTGTAAAGGCCTCTGAAGACGCCAAAGGGAATTTAGATTAATCTTCAATTTTCCTCTAAATCTTTTGATGTCTCCACGCCCGATTTCTTTTGCCCTTTGGCATCACCAAAGTGGTAATTAAAGTAAGCTTTCGAAATGTTTCTTCCCTTTTAATGCCTCCATGTCTCCTGTAATTGCCTTTGCGGCGCAAGGGGATTTAAACTACAATCTTTAATTTGTTCTTTTTGTTTTTGGATACCTACCATGCAAAGTTATTAGGGGACTTGGAACCCCAAAACGGTCTGTTATTTGTAAATCTTTCAATTTGTCCTCTTTCCCTTCAGATGGCCACTATTTATCCTTGTAAAGCCTTTTGAAGACGCCAAAGGGGATTTAGATTATCCTTCAATTTTTCTCTAATTTTCGGTGCCTCACCGCAAGTTCTCTTGGGGGGGGACCTTTGGCTTCCCCAAAGTGGCATTAAAGTAAGCTTTCCAAAGTTTCTTTCCCTAACTATTGCTTCTTGCCCCTGTAATTGCCTTTGGCGGCGGCCAAAGGGGATTGAAATAAACCTTTAATTGTCTTTATAGGTTTGGATGCCTCGTGCAGCTGTATTGGACTTTGGCACCCCTGAACGGTCTTTTATACATAATCTTTAAAATTCCTCTCTTTATCTTCAGATGCCCCACTCATCTCTGTAAAGGCCTTTGAAGACGCCAGAGGGGATTTAGATGAATCCTTCAATTTTCCTCTAAGATTTTGGATGCCTCCACGCAATTCCTTTGCACTTTGGGCATCCCCAGTGCATTAAGGTAAGCCTTCGCAGATGATTCTTTCCCTATTGGTTGCCTCTATGCCCCTTGTAAATTGACTTTGGTGGCGCCAAAGGGGATTTTCACTATAGCTTCAATCTGTCTTTTTTATTTTTTGTATGCACCATGCAAAGTATTGGACTTTGGCACCCTAAACGTCTTTTAAAGTAAACTTTTAATTTGTCTCTTTCCCTTCAGATGCCACGATTCACCTGTATCAAGGTCCTTTGAAGAAGCCAAAGGGGGTGAGCTTAATCCTTTACAATTTTCCTTAAATTTCTCGAACGTGTCATGCACTTTCTCTTTCCCTTTGGCCATCCCCAAGTGGCATTAAGCACGCTTTCAAATGTTTCTTTCCCTTTCGATTGCCTCTATGCACCTGTAATTGCCTTTGGGCGGCGCCAAAGGAGATTCAAAATAAACTTTAATTTGTCTCTTTTATTTTTGGAAGCCACCATGCAACTGTATTGGGACCTTGGCACCCCAAAGGGTTTTTAAGTAATAAATATTAAATTGGGTCTTTCACTTTAGATGCCTCTATTCCCCTTGTAAGGCCCTTTGAAGACGCCAAGGGGGATTTAGATGCATCCTTCCAAATTTCCTCACTAGATTTTGATGTTCTCCACGCAATTCTCTTGCCCTTTGGCCTCCCCAAGTGGTAATAAAGAAGCTGTCCAAATGTTTCTTTCCTTTCGGAGGCCTCAATGCCTTGCAATTGCCTTTGGCGGCGCAAAGGGGATTTAAACTAGAATCTTTAATGTTGGTCTTTTTGTTTTTGGATACCCCATGCAAATGGTATTAGATTTGGCACCCTAAACGGTGGTTAAGTAAACTATTAATTTTTTTTTTTTTTTTTTTTCTCTCTTCCCTTCAGAGCCGCTTTATACCCAGTAAAAGCCTTTTGAAGCCCCAAAAGGGGATTTAGGTTAACCCTTTCAATTTTTATCTAAATTTTTGGTGCCTCACCGTAATTCTCTTGCCCTTTGGACCCCCAAAGGGTGGCATTAAATTTAAGCTTTCCAATGTTTTTTTCCCCTTATGAGGGCCTCTATAAAACCTGTAATTCCCCTTTGGCGGCGCAAAAGGGGATTGAAAAAAAAATTTTTTAATTTGTTTTTTTTAAATTTTGGATGCCTGTGCACTGTATTGGACTTTTGGCCCCCAAAAACGGTCAATTAAAAAATCTTAATTTATCTTTTTCCCTTCGGGATGCCCCACTTTCCCTGTAAAGGCCTTTAAAGGGGACCCCCCAAGGGGGGGACTTGGGTTAAATCCTTAAATTTTTTCCTTAAGTTTTTCGTGCCCCCACGAAATTTCCCTTGAAACTTTGGCACCCCCAAGGGGCCCTTAAAAGGGTTGGCTTTCCCGATGCTTTTTTCCCCTTTTGGGTTTGCCTCTCTTTTCCCCTTTTAATTCCCCTTTGGGGGCCCCCAAAAGGTTTTTTAAAAAACTAAAGCTTAAATTTTTGTCTTTTTTTTTTGGGGATACCACCATGCAAAGGTTTTTAAGTTTTGGGGCACCCCAAACGGTTTTTAAAATTTAAAATTTTTAAATTTTGTCTCTTTCCCTTCAAAATGCCATTTTTCCCCTGAAAAAGGCCCTTTTGAAGACCCCAAAAGGGGGGTTTAGATTAATCTTCAATTTTTCCCCAAAAATTTTTGGATGCCACCCCGAAATTTCTTTTTGGGCCCTTTGGCTCTCCAAAGAGGCTTTAAAGAAATTTTTCCCAAATGTTTCTTTCCCTTATGATCCCTCTATGACCGAAATTTCCCTTTTGGCGGCAAAAAAGGGGGAATTTAAAAAAAAACATTTAGTTTATCTTTTTTTTTTTTTGGATGCCACTTTGAAAACTGTTTTGGGGATTTTTGCTACCCCCAAGGGGTTTTTTAAAAGTAAATTTTTAAATTTTGGGGTCTTTCCCTTTGGAGGGCCACTTTTTCCCCCTGAAAAGGCCCTTTTGAAGCCGAAAAAAGGGGGGATTGTTTAATCCTTAAATTTTCCTCTAATTTTTTCGTTTCCCTCCATGAAATTCTTTCCCCTTTGGCCCCCCCAAAGGGGCCCTTAAAGTAAGTTTTCCCAAATTGTTTTTTTCCCCTTTGATGCCCCCCTTGCCCCTGAAATTCCCTTTGGCGCGCTAAAAGGGATTTAAAAAAACCTTTAATTTTTTTCTTTTTTTTTTTGGGGGAAAAAACCATGCAACTGTTTTGGGGATTTGGCACCCCCAAAGGGTTTTTTTTAAGTAAACGTTTAATTGGGGTCTTTTTTAGATCCCCCTATTCCCCTGAAAAGGGCCTTTTGGGAAGACCCCCAAAGGGGATTTGGGTTAATCCTTAAATTTTTCCCTCAAAATTTTTTGATGTTTTCCACGAATTTTTTTTTCCCTTTGGCATCACCAAAGTGGTATTAAATTAGCTTTCAAAAATGTTTCTTTCCCTTTTAATCCCCTTATGCCCCTGAAAATGCTTTGGGGGGCCCCAAAAGGGGGATTTAAACAAAATTTTTCCCAATTTATTTTTTTTTTTTTTGGGAAATTGCCCCCTGAAAAGGTATTAGACTTTGGGCCCACCCCAAAACGGTTTTTAAGTAAACTTTTAAATTTGTCTTTTTCCCTTTCGGGATGACTTTTTCCCTGTAAAGGCCTTTCAAGCCCCCCAAAGGGGTTTTTTAAAATTAACCCTTAAATTTTTTCCTTAAATTTTTGGATCCCTTCCCAGGGCAATTCTCTTGCCCTTTTGGCCCCCCCAAAGGGGCCCATTAAAGTAAGTTTTTCCAAATGTTTTTTTCCCTTATATCCCTCTATGCCCCTGTAATTCCCTTTTTGGCGGCTCCAAAGGGGATTAAAAAAAACCCTTTAAATTTTGTTTTTTTTAAATTTTGGATGCCCCCGTTGAAGTGTATGGAAAATTTTTTTGGCCCCCCTTTAAAAGGGGTTTTTTAAAAAAAATTTCTTAATTTATCTCTTTCCCTTCAGTTTCCCACTATCCCCTGTAAAGGATTTTTAAAGACCCCAAAAGGGGGATTTAGATTAATCCTTAATTTTCTCAAAGGTTTTTTTGGCCCCCGCAATTCTCTTGCCCTTTGGCCCTCCCAAAGGGCTTTAAAGTAAGCTTCCAAAATGTTTCTTTCCCTTATGATGCCTTTACCCCCCTTAAATTTGGCCTTTGGCGGCCCCAAAAGGGGGTTTTTAAAAAAAAACCTTTAAATTTTTTTTTTAAAATTTTTGGAAAGCCCCAAAAAAGGTATTGGTTTTGGGCACCCCAACCCGGGTATTTTAAAAAAATTTTTTAATTTTCTTTCCCTTAGTTTCCCACTACCCCCCTGAAAAGGCCTTTGAAAAACGCCAAAGGGGTTTTAGATTAATCCTTAAATTTTTTCCCAAATTTTTTGGTTCCTCCAAAATTCCTTCCCCTTTGGCACCCCCCAAGGGGGGCTTTAAAAGAAAGCTTTCCAAATGTTTTTTCCCCTTTTTGGGTGCCTCTATGCCCCTGAAATTGCCTTTGGGCCCCCAAAAAAGGGGATTTAAATTAAATTTTAATTTTTGTTTTTTATTTTTGGATGCCCCCTTTCCCAAAGGTATTGGATTTTGGGCCCCCCCAAAAAAGGGTTTTTAAAAATTTAAAATTTTTTTAATTTTGGTTCTTTCCCTTAAGAGCCACTTTTCCCCCTGAAAAGGGCCCTTTTGAAAAACGCCAAAGGGGATTTAGATTAACCCTTAAATTTTCCTCTAAATTTTTTTAAAGTTTTCCAGAATTCTTTTTTCCCTTTTTGGCATCCCCAAAGGGGGATTAAATTAAGTTTTCCCAAATTTTCTTCCCTTTTAATGCCTCATCCCCCTAAAAATTTCCCTTTGGCGGCCCCAAAAGGGGGATTTAAAAAAAACCTTTAATTTTTTTTTTTTTTTGGAACCACCATGAAAAGGTTTGGATTTTGGCCCCCAAAAAAGGGTTTTTAAGAAAAATTTTAATTTGCCCTTTCCCCTTTTAAAATGCCACTATTCCCCTGAAAAGGCCTTTGAAGCAAAAAGGGGGATTTAGATTAATCCAAAAATTTTTTCCTCAAAATTTTTTTGGTTTCCCTTCCATGAAATTCTTTTTGTTTTTGGGCCCACCCCCCAAAGTGGTTTTTAAAAGTCGTTTTCCCCAAAAATGTTTCTTTCCCTTTTTTTGCCTCTAGGGCCCCTGAAATTTGGGCCTTTGGGCCGCCCCAAAGGGGTTTTTAAAAAAAAACCCTTTAATTTGTTTTTTTAAATTTTTGGATGCCCCTGAAACTGTTTTTGGATTTTGGGCACCCCAAAGGGTTTTTAAAAAAATTTTAAATTTTATTTTTTCCCTTTTAGATGCCACTACCCCCCTGAAAAGGGCCCTTTTGAAGACCCCAAAGGGGTTTTTAGATTAACCCTTCAATTTTCCTCTTTTTTTTGGATGCCTCCACGCAACCCCTTTCCCCCTTTGGGGCCACCCCAAAGTGGTTTTAAAGTAAGCTTTCAAAATTTTTTCTTTCCCTTTTTGCCCCCTATGCCCCTGTAATTGCCTTTGGGGCGAAAAGGGAATTTTAAAAATAAATTTTAATTTGGGTCTTTTTTTTTTTTGGATGCCCCATAAAAAGGTATTGGACTTTGGCCCCCAAAAGGGTATTTTAAAAAAATTTTAAATTTTTTCCCTTTTTCCCCCCTTCAATGCCACTACCCCCTGTAAAGGCCTTTGAAAGACCCAAAAGGGGGATTTAAAATTAAATTTCTTCAATTTTCCCCTAAGTTTTTGGGGATGCCTCCCCCAATTTTCCCTTGCATTTTGGCACCCCAAAAAAAAGGGGATTAAGGAAGCTTTGCAATGCTTTTTTCCCCAATTGGTGCCTTACCCCCCTGAAATTCCCTTTTGGGGTGGGGGCCAAAAAGGGGTTTTTAAAATAAATTTCCCTTTTTGCCCTTTTTATTTTTGGATCCCAAAAGCAAAGGTTTTGGGGCCCTTTGGGCCCCCCCAAAACGGTTTTTTAAAGTAAATTTTTAAATTTGTCTTTTTCCCTTCAGTCACTATTCCCCTGTAAAGGCCCTTTTGAAGAGGGAAAAAGGGGGAAATTTTATTTAACCCTTAATTTCCCTAAAATTTTTGGGAAGGTGTCCATGAAATTTCCTTTTTTTCCCTTTGGCATCCCCAAAGTGGCTTTAAAGTAAGCTTTCCAAATGTTTCTTTCCCTTTTGATCCCTCTATCCCCCTGTAATTGCCTTTGCGGCCCCAAAAGGGGGATTTAAAATAAACCTTTTTTGTTTTTTTAAATTTTTTTTGGGAAAGCCACCATGCAATGTTTTGGGAAACTTTGGCCCCCCCAAAGGGTTTTTTTAAGAAAAATTTTTAAATTGGGGTTTTTTTCCCCTTTAAAATCCCCACTTTTCCCCCTTGTAAAGGGCCCTTTGAAGACGCCAAA
>NW_027264527.1:22500-26870 GCF_036320965.1 Panulirus ornatus | reverse complement strand
CCAGTTTCCCAGGTATGGGTGTCCCAGTGTCCCAGGTATGGGTATCCCAGTGTCCCAGGTATGGGTATCCAAGTGTCCCAGGTATGGGTATCCCAGTGGTCCAGGTATGAGTATCCCAGTGTCCCAGGTATGGTATCCCAGTGTCCCAGGTATGGGTATCCCAGTGTCCCAGGTATGGGTATCCCAGTGTCCCAGTATGGGTATCCTAGTGTCCCAGGTATGGGTATCCCAGTGTCCCCGGGATCTTTCTTCCATGGTTCTTAAATCTTGGTGGAATGGTTGAGCCAGTTCCTCACTTAGGTTGTCTGGCCAAGTGGGTGTGGAGGTAATGCACTTTGATGTTCATTTTACAGCCAAGTTGAGGGAAAGAAGATGGCAGGTTCTCCACTAGTTCAGGGTAGTTATCTGCTTTATGGTGACCAAGACAATTCCTTACAACCACAGTGAACGAAGACCATTAATCTGCCTCAACATTGGTCATTGAATCTTGGAAATGTGGGTCTTTCATGAGTTCCATGATTTTGTGACCCGTCGACAATACCTGCCTTCACCTTCTCCATGATCAGCGCTGGACATTTTCTGCCTTTGTAGTCAAAGCAGAGTGTTCTTCTTTGTTCCAAACCTTCACAAACTGTTTCATTAAACCTAGTTTGATGTGCAGTGGTGGTACAATGATCTTATCTCTGTCAACCAAGGGTTCTGCCATTACATTCTTGTCTCCAACCAACATGTTTTCTCTCAGAGACCATTGTTTTCTCAGCCAGTGCTCATCCTCAGCTCTACTATCCCAGAGACAGATAAAGCAGGACTACTTGTTGTACCCACTCTGCTGACCCAGGAGAAAAGTCACCATCTTAAGATCCACACACGTTAACCATTGGTCATGGTGGTATGATATCTTGTGTAAGACCAGGACGATTGTGTCCTGCTGTTCACTCATCATAGTTGAACCACCAATTGGGAGTGATCCATATTTGTTGTCATTGTGTAGAAGCACAACATTTTAAGCTCCACTTAGAACTACCTAAGCTCGTGAGTGGTCCATTTATTGATAATTGCATTATCTGAAAACCTGTATCTACTGGAAGGAAATGAAGGTCATAATCTTAGTCAGTGGCGTAAATATACCTTGATTCATGTCCAAAATCTGAGACACCAAAATGGTTTTATATATTTACTCCCCAATATATATATATAAATATATACATATATATATATATATATATATATATATATATATATATATATATATATATATATATATATATATATATATATATATGTATGTATGTGCATTATTACATGACAGCTAGAGACTGAGTGTGAACGAATGGGGCCTTTGTTGTCTTTTTCTAGCGCTACCTCGCACACATGAGGGGGGAGGGTGTTGTTATTCCATGTGTGGCGGAGTGGCGATGGGAATGAATAAAGGCAGACAGTATGAATTATGTACATGAGTATATATGTATATGTCTGTGTGTGTATATATATGTATACATTGAGATGTGTAGATATGTATATGTACTGTGTGTGGACGTTTATGTATACACATGTGTATGTGGGTGGGTTGGGCCATTCTTTCGTCTGTTTCCTTGCGCTACCTCGCTAACGCGGGAGACAGAGACAAAGAAAAATGAATAAATAGAATATATATATATATATATATATATATATATATATATATATATATATATATATTTTTTTTTTTTTTTTTTTTTTATTATACTTTGTCGCTGTCTCCCGCGTTTGCGAGGTAGCGCAAGGAAACAGACGAAAGAAATGGCCCAACCCCCCCCCATACACATGTATATACATACGTCCACACACGCAAATATACACACCTACACAGGTTTCCATGGTTTACCCCAGACGCTTCACATGCCTTGATTCAATCCACTGACAGCACGTCAACCCCGGTATACCACATCGCTCCAATTCACTCTATTCCTTGCCCTCCTTTCACCCTCCTGCATGTTCAGGCCCCGATCACACAAAATCTTTTTCACTCCATCTTTCCACCTCCAATTTGGTCTCCCTCTTCTCGTTCCCTCCACCTCCGACACATATATCCTCTTTGTCAATCTTTCCTCACTCATTCTCTCCATGTGCCCAAACCACTTCAAAACACCCTCTTCTGCTCTCTCAACCACGTTCTTTTTATTTCCACACATCTCTCTTACCCTTACGTTACTCACTCGATCAAACCACCTCACACCACACATTGTCCTCAAACATCTCATTTCCAGCACATCCATTCCCCTTCGCACTACTCTATCCATAGCCCACGCCTCGCAACCATGCAACATTGTTGGAACCACTATTCCTTCAAACATACACATTTTTGCTTTCCGAGAAAATGTTCTCGACTTCCACACATTCTTCAAGGCCCCCAGAATTTTCGCCCCCTCCCCCACCCTATGATCCACTTCCGCTTCCATGGTTCCATCCGCTGCCAGATCCACTCCCAGATATCTAAAACACTTCACTTCCTCCATATATATCAAAAAAAACCTACGATCAACTTTACAAGAGAAACAAGTAATTCAGAAGTTTGGCTACATTGAATTTCATAATTTCGAATATCTTGATGAGAGAGAGAGAGAGAGAGAGAGAGAGAGAGAGAGAGAGAGAGAGAGAGAGAGAGAGAGAGAGGAAAAAGGAAGGTAATAAATTCACAGCACACAGGAAAGCTGCTCAGTCGTGGTTATCTCACATGTTTTCACTAACATCGAGAGTTAAGTAGTACAAATGCCATTTCAAAATGCTTGGGACACTTCAATTTGTTCTTGTATGAAAACATACAACTGGACCAAGTCAGTCTTTTATAAGGTTCAAACTACTAATGATATTAGAATAACATGCAAATTTATGATGGACGACTGAAAATGGGCCTTGGTGGCTAGGCTAAGATTATCTATCGTTGTCCATGATAGTAAGGCTAAGATCATTTATCATTTTGCATGACGGCTATGCTAAGATAATTCAGCGTTGTCCATGATGGTTAAGCTAAGATCACTTATCGTTGTCCATAATAGTTAGGCTAAATCATTTATCGCTGTCCATGATAGCTCGTCTAAGACCATTTATCGTTGTCCATGATACAGTCTGGGCCCAGCCCGAGCTGTAGGGGATAGAAGACCTCCAAGATAACACTAGCCAAACTCTAAGAACATTTAAGATCATAAGAACATTATCCAGTTGTCTTTTACTTATCAGGAAATACGTTTGTATGCAACTCTTAGCTGATAAGAGATGTTTGATCTCTTATCACCCAGAACTCACCACGAGGAGGTGGTTGCATGTCGAGTTCCATAATTTTTTCCCGTTTTAAAACAAATATTTTAATTTCCTTTAAAATAAAGGTCTATCCCGCTTTAAGCTATGTAAAGATAATAATTTCCTCTAAAACAAAGTTCTTTCCCATTATATTAAAAGTAGAATTTCCTCTAAAACAAAGTTGTTATTGTGAGGTAGATAGTTGAGGAAGGGCACCTCATTTCCTGCCCTTCCTCTGGTTCCGTTGGCCCCCTCCTCTGGTACGCCTCCGGCGGACTGACCTCATCACCTTCTTCAGCTCACCAATAATAAGTGGCAGAGCTGGTCTCTCTGAGGGGTCGCTGTGGGTCGCTGTTTGGTAAAGATCCTGGAGGCTTTCCCGCACACCCTGCTTCCTGACCAGGATGGACACGTGCCTCATTAGATGCCCAAAAGAGAAGACGTCACTGGCTGGGGAGACCGGCTTGCGCTCCCTGACCTCAGGGGCCAACCACAGGTCAGGAACATTGTACTCAACGCAGCTTCCCTTCTTAACGCTCAAGCCGAAGTCGATGATGTGAAACTCTGGCTTCTCACCCATCGTCACGGTCACATTCTCGACCTTGACGTCATTATGGACAATGTTTTTCTTATGGATTTCCATCAGCCGACGAGCGACCATGATGGCGGACTCGACCAGTTCCTCGTCCGACCGACATGTTCTCATGTACTTATCATAAGGCTGGCCAGTGTGGCTTAAGATGATCAGTGGGGGGTTACGACACACTGCTCGAAGGAGAGGGGCTCCTCCTGCCCCAGCCAGTCTCCTGTGAATGTCGGCTTCATCCATAAGACTTTTCGAACTCACTCCGTCCAGAAGGGTTTTGATGACGCAACACGATCCACGGAACAACACCGTTTCAATCTTGGCGTTGCCTCCCCGACCCACCTCTCTCATGACCACCAGGTCATTTACATCCTTCTGGGTCAACTTTACAACTGGAACACTCATTTTGATTCCGGCCTGAGGTGCACTTACCAAATTTTCTTGCCGGAGAGTGTGAGAGGAGATGTTGTCGGTACGGAGTCCCATCCTCAAATGATGACACTTCTCT
>NW_027264527.1:0-20000 GCF_036320965.1 Panulirus ornatus | reverse complement strand
GTATCTTCCAGCCTCCCGTTCCCTCCCCTTTTAGTCGCCTTGTACGACACACAGGGAATACGAGGCAAGTATACTTTCTTCCCTATCCCCAGGGATAACAGCATCTGGTGTTCCCAGACGGTCACCCATCCAAGTACTAACCAGACCCAACGTTGCTTAACTTCCCTGATCGGACGATATATATATATATATATATATATATATATATATATATATATATATATATATATATATATATATATATATATATATATATATATACATATATATATATATATATATATATATATATATACACGAGACTGAAAATGAATTTTCCACATAACAAAAATGGAGGCGCTGGGGATTGAACCCGGGTCCTCTCGCATGCCAAGCGAGTGCTCTACCACTGAGCTACGCCCCCAAGAACATATTTTGTCACATAGTATTATATAAAGCACTGAGATTACCACGGCAAAATACTGTTTGACCGACCGTTGCCGACTAGCCGGCAAAATAACCACAGGGTAAATCTCCATGTTGCTGTCGTGTTTTCCTCTCAATTTTCCACGAAGAAATGAGTTTTAATTTTTTATTGTCGTTGCAATAGACTGGAACTAAGCAATAGACTGGAACTAAGCTGACCTGGTATGAGGTCAGAGCCCTCATTATCATCCCTGCTAACTACCGGAAGCAGATTAAGTCGTTCCACAACCGATGTCCGGCCCATGTTAACTCTGATGTGCCCAGCAGTTGGAGGAGGATCGCCAGAAGCTTCTGGAAGATTTCAAGGACGTCTTGGTGGACCTGACCCTTTCAGATAAGGTCGAAAACCCCAATTTATTGTGAAGATCTTCACTATAACGTTGGACGAACATACTGAATGTTGCACACATGTGATGCGGACAAAATGAAACAAGAAAAAGACAAAAAATATGTCTGGTGTGGGTCTCGAACCCACGACCTTGAGTGTGTAAGACTCACGCTCTACCACTGAGCTAACCAGACAATAGAAAAATACGTCTGTTTCTTCAATTTGAATTAATGAAAATTGCGAGGCAGCGTTTAGAAAAGAGAGATGTCTTTGACGAAATTTACTTACTTGACTTATTCTTCTGTCCCTCATTATCGAAAGTAAACATACTGAAGGATATATATATATATATATATATATATATATTTATATATATATATATATATATATATATATATATATATATATATATATATATATATATATATATATATATATATATATATTGGAAAGGATCACAATTTTGCGCGTGATCAAGTATATTCCTATGAGTCCACGGGGAAAATGAAACATGCCACGTTCCCAAGTGCACTTTCATGTAATAACACATCATCAGGGGAGACACAAGAGAGAAATATAACAGTCAGTTGATATACAACGAAGAGACGTAGCTAGTACGCCATTTGGTAAACATGTGATTGTCCGAGACAGACAACAAGCGTATCATAAACTAATTATGTGGACAAGATGAATTCCTTACAAATTTTATCAACACTAAATTTATGCAATTTGTATAGACAATCACTTATATCAAGATTATAATTCTTTGTGCATTTAATGATAGAAGATTCAATGATATTTCTCGTGGTACTGGAGTTAGAGATTATAATGCCATCTCAGTTATTAACTCTAACTCCAGTACCACGAGAAATATCACTGAATCTTCTATTATTAAATACACAAAGAATTATAAACATTAAGGAAACATGCAACATGGCGGTCAAACTATGAGATGCACAAATGAAGTTTATGAATGGAATATCAGGGAGACGAACTAGTTGATGAATGATGAATGAAAGTGTAATAAAGTCATGATGAATGATGAATGAAAGTGTAATAAAGTCATGATGAATGAATGAAAGTGTAATAAAGTCATGATGAATGAATGAAAGTGTAATAAAGTCATGATGAATGATGAATGAAAGTGTAATAAAGTCATGATGAATGAACGAAAGTGTAATAAAGTCATGATGAATGAATGAAAGTGTAATAAAGTCATGATGAATGAATGAAAGTGTAATAAAGTCATGATGAATGATGAATGAAAGTGTAATAAAGTCATGATGAATGAACGAAAGTGTAATAAAGTCATGATGAATGAATGAAAGTGTAATAAAGTCATGATGAATGAATGAAAGTGTAATAAAGTCATGATGAATGAATGAAAGTGTAATAAAGTCATGATGAATGAATGAAAGTGTAATAAAGTCATGATGAATGAATGAAAGTGTAATAAAGTCATGATGAATGAATGAAAGTGTAATAAAGTCATGATGAATGAATGAAAGTGTAATAAAGTCACAGTTTAAAAGTACAAAATATGAATGGCAGCCAGGGAAGAGTGGCCCAGGTAAATGGAAGGTTGAAAAGTTCGCGTTATGTGACGAATTTTGATAGATTTTGCAAGTTTCCTTTCCTATGATGGAACGTAAAAGTTTGTGCTTAGTTCTAGAGACAGAGTTCATAGGTTTATGTTTTAATGATGAACATCAAAGGATACCATTAATTTAACTGACTTTAAAAATGTTCAATTAAATGAAGCATTACATACACAAGCTGCATTTGGCGGAGTTAAAAATTCGCATTTTTTTGCTAATTCTAAAGTAGGAGTTAAATTGACGGACCTAAAAGTTCGAGTTTCAGCTTTAAACCTTGTGTTTGTATGACGTATCTTAGATTACTTGTTAATATAATGCAAGTGGAAGGTTTACCTTTAAAAGATGGTGTTCAAATGCTAATTAATGAATGACAGAGTTAAATGGATAGATTCTAAGTTCGCGTTTACGTGGGCCACTTTAAGGTTAAGGTTCGTACGTACCAGGTTGACCAGATGGCGGTAGTGTGTAGACACAGCCATACCAGGTCGTATTTATCATCATTAAAGTCACCTTCCTTACTTACTTATGGCGGCGATGAAATTCACTGGTTCTTGATTGTGCACCAATTAACCTATCAGATAATGGTACAATGTTTGCCTGGTGTTGCATATATCACGTCTGTTGTTGAAACACAAGAATGCCAGGTGACTTTGGGAGTGGATGATAATGTAAAGATCAATATAAATGTGGGAAATCTTGAACCGCCATCACCAGACACAACACATGTTTGGATCTGGCGGGGGGAGGGACTTGCCTGTGACGTCACGATGCCCCGCCTCCAGCCTGGCGCCGCTCTGTGTGTGTGTGTGTGTGTGTGTGTGTGTGTGTGTGTGTGTGTGCATTATGGGAGAGAGTTATACACTCGTGTTGTCCCGTCTCTTAACCTTATAAGTATATACTATACATTTGCTCCTGGAATTGGTTCAGTTTAGTAAGTTAGAGAGAACTTCCAAATTTATTTTCTCCTGGCAAGATGGCCGGGTGGTTTAAGGCGCTGCTTTCAAATCATTGTCTGGTCTTCCGGGCGTGGGTTCGAGTCCCGCTCCTGATAAACATTTATCTTTCTTTTTTCCATAAAACATGACTAACCCAGAGACAGCAGGAACCAACAGTTGGTTGGGACACAAGATATACACTAATCCCTGGGATGCTTCCATCCAATGGAAAATGAAAAACATACAATTGGAAAAACTTATTTTTTCCTGAAAACATGTTGACTTATATTCATTTAATGGTTACGAAAACTAAACAATATACACCAAGATGACTACAGGTTCAAAATACTGTTACAAGGACAGATCAAGACAAAATCATGGTTTGTGGAGTTTAATTCTTTTAACTCAGTGTAACACCGGTATGTGGTATATTTAGACCATATTGTCTTGTTATATTAGGAAGAGGAAACTGTATTGAATGTTTTACCGTTATTATCATTATAGTACAGTACTATTTATCATAATTACATCATTATTATTACTATTATTATTATCAACAATTTTACTATCATTATAGTACAGTACTATTTATCATAATTACATCATTATTATTACTATTATTATTATTATCATTATAGTACAGTACTATTTATCATAATTACATCATTATTATTACTATTATCATTATTATTATCATTATAGTACAGTGCTATTTATCATAATTACATCATTATTATTACTATTATTATTATCATCATTATAGTACAGTACTATTTATCAAAATTACATCATTATTATTACTATCATCATTATAGTACAATACTATTTATCATAATTACATCATTATTATTACTATTATTATTATCAACAATTTTATTATCATTATAGTACAGTACTATTTATCATAATTACATCATTATTATTACTATCATCATTATTATCATCATTATTATTATCATTATTGTTATTATCATTATTTTCATTATCATCATTATTATTACCATTATCACTATTATTATCATTATTATCATTATCATCATTATTATCATTATTGTAATCATTATGATTATAATTATTATTATTATTATTATTATTATTATTATTATTATTATTATTAGTATTAGTATTATTATTATTATTATCATTATTATCATTATTATTATTACTATCATCATTATTATCATTATTGTAATCATTATGATTATAATTATTATTATTATTATTATTATTATTATTATTATTATTATTATTATTATTATTATTATTATCATTATTATCATTATTATTATTATTATCATCATCATCATCATTATTAGCATCGTCTTTACTATTATGTATCATTATTATTATCATCATATATATCATTATTATTACAATTATCACTATTATTATCATTATCATTAGTATCATTGTTATCATTATTATAATCATTATGATTACTATAATCATTAAGTATAATATGATATCTGGTACTGAAGGATACAATATGCTGGTTATCAAGTGGGAAGTTAGATATGGTATGGATTGTCATTTCACATGTAGGTTAGTAGGAAATATATTGTGTACCTAACGTGTGTTGTTGGGCATTATAATCGTCCGATATTAATAATGATTAAATCTTATTTCCTGCTCTTCTCAGTTTTAAAACCAGATACATGAAATATCTTTCGTTGACAATTTTTTTATCTAGAGTTCGGTATGTACATGTGTGGTCTTAAGATTTAGGTGGCTAAGTATTGTAATTCACTGGCAGGTATGGTGCGCATTATCACCGAGCCTGAGTCTCAAAGATCAAGGTCATGGGTTCGAATCTCCAACATTCAGTATGTTCATCCAACGTTATAGTGAAGATCTTGACGATGAATTAGGATTTTGACATTATCTGAAAGCGTTGGGTCAAAGATCAGTGATTTTAAGAGTTTAGTGAGATAGTATTGAAGTGCAGGGTGTAGTGGCTGAGGCCAAGGACCAGTGGTGTCCAGAGAGGAGTGAAGATAATGACCATTGTCCTGCCCCATTAGGTCAGGTCAAATGGCACTTAGCGAGGTAACGAGTTAGAGTCAAGAACAGAGGCAAGTATTTTGGGAACAAGTGAGTGAGTGTGTCAGCAGTTATGATGTAAGAGACCAGGTATTAGTGATGGTGATTTAAATGTGAAGGTAAGTAATGTGGCAGTGGAAGGTATAACTGAGGTGCATGGAAATGGTGAACAACTTGTGTTGTGTGTGTGTAAAGGACTGGTGATTGGGAATACCTGGTTTGTAAAATGTGATATACATAAATATACGTATGTGAGTAGGAGAGATGGCCAGTGGGCATGACTGGATTACATGTTAATTGAAAGACGTGTAAAAGAAAGACTTTTGGATGTAAATGTACTGAAAGGGGCCGTTGGAGGCGACAGTGGAGACGACAGTGAAGATCTGAAGAGGTTTTCGAAAAAGAGGAAACAATGTCGGGGAGAAGAGGTGGCGAGAGGAAGTGAACTTGGAAAAGAGACTTGTGTGAAGAAATACCAAGAGAGATTGAGTGCCACATACACTCTTACTGTGTAAATATCCCTTTCTATGAGATGACGTAAAGATGTTGATGAACAGAGGAGTTGGGATATGACATGAAAAAGTTGGAGAATAAATGAAGGAAAGATTGAGATATACAGATGACTGGCGGACCGCCATGATGGTTGTCAATCTAGCCAGCTGGGTTATTATTTATAAGTTGTGTTTAGTTGTAGGTCCAAGTTTGTTGTCAGGATATAATGTTGACTGCCAGTGAGTACCTGGCTGGCGCGGGTGCCACAAGGCTGGGTCAAGTGTAGTGTAAGTGTGGTCTAGGGATGGTGTGTGTACCACTTGTAGATGATGGGCCGCATCATGACCTGCCGGTTATAACATCTTGACCAACACCTGCTGCTGCTACACTTGCAACTCTCCTTTTCTAAGACCGTTTTTATGCTTCATGTAACTTTGTCTTTTTTCAATTATTCTAAAGCTATAACTACAAAATTATTTTTACTATGTAGTTTCTGTGAAAATATACTCTGAAAGCACATCGCTGTCGTCTTCCAGGCATTGCCCATCTGATACAATAATTGGTGGCAGGTGACAGTTGATATAGAGTGGTTGAGGCCAGCGTGACCATGTGGGGTTTGTAACTGGTTGAGGCCAGCGTGACCACATGGGGCTTGTGACTGGTTGAGGCCAGCGTGACCACGTGGGGTTGTGACTGGTTGTGGGCAGCATGACCACGTGGGGCTTGTGACTGGTTGAGGGCAGCGTGACACGTTGGGTTGTACCTCGTTGAGGCCAGCGTGACCATTTGGGGTTGTGACTGGTTGAGGGCAGCGTGACCAAGTGGGGTTGTGACTGGTTGAGGCCAGGGTGACCACGTGGGGTTTTGACTAGTTGAAGCCAGGGTGACCACATGGGGTTGTGACTGGTTGAGTCCAGCGTGACCGCGTGGGGTTGTGACTGGTTGAGGCCAGCGTGACCACGTGGGGTTGTGACTGGTTGAAGCCAGCGTGACCACATGGGGTTGTGACTGGTTGAAGCCAGCGTGACCACATGGGGTTGTGACTGGCTGAGGCTAGCGTGACCCCGTAGAGTTGTGACTGGTTAAGGCCAGCGAGACCACGTGGGGTTGTGACTGGTTGAAGCCAGCGTGACCACGTGGGGTTGTGACTGGTTGAGGCTATCGTGACCACGTGGGGCTTGCGACTGATTGAGGCCAGCGTGACCACGTGGGGCTTGTGACTGGTTGAGGACAGCATGACCACGTGGGGTTGTGACTGGTTGAGGGCAGCGTGACCACGTGGGGTTGTGACTGGTTGAAGCCAGGGTGACCACATGGGGTTGTGACTGGTTGAGGCCAGCGAGACCACATGGGGTTGTGACTGGTTGAGGCCAGCGAGACCACATGGGGCTGTGACTGGTTGAAGCCAGCGTGACCACGTGGGGTTGTGACTGGTTGAGGCTAGCGTGACCACGGGGGGCTTGCGATTGATTGAGGCCAGCGTGACCACGTGGGGTTGTGACTGGTTGTGGGCAGCATGACCACGTGGGGCTTGTGACTGGTTGAGGGCAGCGTGACCACGTGGGGCTTGTGACTGGTTGAAGCCAGCGTGACCACGTGGGGTTGTGACCGGTAGAGGCTAGCGTGACCAAGTGGGGCTTGCGACTGATTGAGGACAGCATTACCACGTGGGGCTGGGACTGGTTGAGGGCAGCGTGACCACGTGGGGCTTGTGACTGGTTGAAGCCAGCGTAACCACTTGGGGCTGTGACTGGTTGAGGGTAGCGTGACCACGTGGGGTTGTGACTGATTCAGGCCAGCGTGACCACTGGGGATTGTGACTGGTTGAGGACAGCATGACCACGTGGGGTTTCGACTAGTTGAAGCCAGGGTGACCACGTGGAGTTATGACTGGCTGAGGCCACCGTGACCACGTGGGGTTGTGACTGGGGTGTTGACGTGTTGTGGTCGGTGTCCACAAGGTCGTTATCTTAGTATTTCAGGAACGGAGGAAGATCCACAGTGGACGTTTTACAAACACAATGTTGAATCATCACAACTTTTACCGAATCTGATTGAAATCAATGAATGAAATATGTCAAATATCAAGAAAAATAAGACAAAAGAAAAGTGATGTTTATTAATTCTTTCATTTTTCTTACGATCATGTGAAATAATTGCCAGATACCCCGTGCAGTGCTAACCCAGCGACCATACTTGACGGTTTTATTGTGGTACGATCCATTTTGGGGATGCCAGAGCCCAGGAAACTTCTCATATTCATCAAGTTAGGTTATCATTTCTCTCTGTCCCCACTCCGTGATCAAGATAAAACACATCGGATAACCAGAACAACGCCAACACCCCTCCTGACTGACCACCAACGACCTACTGAAACCTTTTGACCACCAAAGTTGATGACCCAAATTTTATATGGCGCTAGATTCTCTCCCGAAAAGCGCTAAAAAAGCGTTAAACTTGCTAAAATGACAGCGAAAAAATGCTCTTCGAATTATTTCTGCTCTTTGACGTGCCAAATGATTAATGACAGGTACGACTGACTGCTTTAACACTAAAATACTCACCATTATTCCAGATCTGCTAATTACCAATTCGCAGTCTCTTCGTCCTCGGTGACCTGGGGTTGTGGTGGTCTATGTGAGGGTCCAGGTTGTGGTTGTGATAACTCGTATCTTTTCAATAATCCAGTGTTTTTCAGTACTTCCTCAGGCAGTTCATAATCATAACAACAGTTTCCATTTCATCTTAGTCCATACTTGATAGTTAGTATTGCATTTAAGCTTTTGATAATCAATATCGAAGCTTTCACTTCACGATGTTCATATAACTAAAGCTTTCCTCCAGTTGCATCCTTGTACGAGGCTGTTTCAGTCCAGAGTGCCAGGGTCACAGTGTTCTGCTTCCACAATACATGATGAAGCTTCCTCAACTGGAACTCAATGCGTGTAAGAATTTCTTCGTTATCAGTAAGATCTTTGCTAATTCCAGTATTCCAGGCTTTATGGGTTGCAGACATTCACTTGTACTCAGTGATGACACTGACTGTAACACTTGGACATTATCTGGCAAACGTTGACGAAGCTGTTTCACCAACTCCACTACAATCTGTATGTATCTTCCTCGGATATCCTTTTCATCAGGAAGCTTACATTGTGCCATCTCCTTTTCAAACTCGTTCCTCAAGGACGCACGCGGGTCTAAGTAGTTCTCTATTGAATCTCCTTCATTTAATTTCTGCCTGGGATGAGAACCTTAGAACTTATGGAACCAATAAGTTGAATAAGGTCACTTAGCAGTTTGCTTGGATCCAGTGCCTCAGATTTAAATTTCTCATTTACGCACTGGACTTCTCCAAGAATATACTTCAGGAATATCAGGAAGGCATAGTTTTTCTTGTCACAAAACATCTGATAGAGATTCTGATATGTGTAACACCTTTCATCATTTCTTGCTATTTCAATGTGAGTCATAAGTTCAACCCACTGCTGCAGTATTATGACAACTGCTGATTCAGTTGACAGCCATCGAGTCTGGCTTAGCTGTATAGATTTCATTGGAGGTTGACCATCACTGGCAGGGTAGGAGAATCAATTATAGGTTTCTCTGATGATAAAATCCAGGTTCCTAGGGAGATACTCTGCTGCAGCACGAGACAACTAGCTGTAGAGAATGACACACACACACTTGATCAAGATCACATGAGGAACTTCTAACTTGAGTGTATCATACACTCCACTGTTAACACCTGTCATCACAGAAGCATTGTCGGGGCTAATTGCAATAAGGTTTTGTAACTCCAACCCATTATTTTTAAAAGACTTCTTGATGGGATCACATATCCCATTAGCATTACAGTCAGTCAGCTCAACAAGGTCCAAGAAAGTCATTACAATCTTATTCTTACTTTCAGAATAGAACTGGACAACAATACCCAATAATTTCGTTACAGTAATGTCATTACTCTCATCAGTTAAGAAGCTAAACTTCTGACTGCCCATATCACTTTTCAAGTTGCTGTTAAAATGCGGGGCAAACACATTGCTCACAACTGCACTACACTTCCACCTTTTTAACCTGAAATTCTTGCATTCTTTACTGTTTGCAAATCCTGCTTTGCAAAGGTTACTGAGATGATGAACAACACGTAATGTACAATGTTCAGCAGTGAACAGTGACACATTTCCTTCAGCCTCCCGTGCATCATCACTGACTGTTTCAAACAGAATTGTTGTTTGTCTTTCAGTACTTAATAACTCTTCAGATGTCTTGTGTTTACCAGATTGGTAGATCTAGACGGGCGGTGGGTGGTATGTTCAGAGGCTGTTTCATGTTACATCATAGAAAACTGTTACCGCCCAACGTGGGGCTCGAACCCACAACCCCGAGATTAAGAGTCTCGTGCTCTACCGACTGAGCTAGCCGGGCTTATATAAAACCTTGTTCGAGTGTATATGTGTGTCTAAGCGAGGTTAATAACCACCATCATTAACCGCCTAACAACGCTGTATTATCAGCGATAACGTTCAATAACTGACCTGAGGTCACATGATAGATACATAAGGGGATCCGACCATGACCTTATCAACGTCCTGAGACCCCGGCTGATGTGTCAGGTTAGATAAGAGGCATAACATCCTCTCTGTCTGATGTTGTGAGAGTAAGACACTAATGGTTAGGAGGCAGCAAGTGTGTCTGGAGACACTCTCCTCTCTGTCTGATGTTGTGAGAGTAAGACACTAATGGTTAGGAGGCAGCAAGTGTGTCTGGAGACACTCTTCTCTCTGTCTGATGTTGTGAGAGTAAGACACTAATGGTTAGGAGGCAGCAAGTGTGTCTGGAGACACTCTCCTCTCTGTCTGATGTTGTGAGAGTAAGACACTAATGGTTAGGAGGCAGCAAGTGTGTCTGGAGACACTCTCCTCTCTGTCTGATGTTGTGAGAGTAAGACACTAATGGTTAGGAGGCAGCAAAGTGTGTCTGGAGACACTCTCCTCTCTGTCTGATGTTGTGAGAGTAAGACACTAATGGTTAGGAGGCAGCAAAGTGTGTCTGGAGACACTCTCCTCTCTGTCTGATGTTGTGAGAGTAAGATACTAATGGTTAGGAGGCAGCAAGTGTGTCTGGAGACACTCTCCTCTCTGTCTGATGTTGTGAGAGTAAGATACTAATGGTTAGGAGGCAGCAAGTGTGTCTGGAGACACTCTCCTCTCTGTCTGATGTTGTGAGAGTAAGACACTAATGGTTAGGAGGCAGCAAGTGTGTCTGGAGACACTCTCCTCTCTGTCTGATGTTGTGAGAGTAAGATACTAATGGTTAGGAGGCAGCAAGTGTGTCTGGAGAAGGGTAGTAGGTGGTGGGGCCAAGCCTGGTGTGTTGATCAAGTAAAATATGTATCATAACGGTTGGTTGGTTGACCGGTTAGTGAGGATTTAGGCCCATCAACTGCCAGGGTCAATAGACACGTGAACTGCAAGTTACAACTATCATGTCAATAGTCTTTAACTCCTTCAGGTGTTAATGATAATTCCAATACCATATACACTAGATATACCTGGTCCTAGACCCTTACATGGGTACATCATTGATTATATCATAGAACTGGTTTCCCTCGTACCATAATGATTTAAGACCAGTAGTTTTCCCTCGTACCATAATGATTTAAGACCAGTAGGTTTCCCTCGTACCATAATGATTTAACTGGCCAGAAGATTAACTGGCAGGCCGGGCAGGCCAGGGTTGGAATTGAAGTCTACCTGGAGTCACGTGACTTCAGTTTATATTGTCTTCCGCTGCTTAAAGATAGACGAAAGAGCAGCAGCTACACACTGGGTATATGTCTTTTTTCGCTCTTTATATAACAACTTATTTTCACATGTTTACAAGTAAATGTTATATCAAAATAAATTTTCAATTACGTTATACATGTCCTACTTGATCAACTTTCATACATATCTGCACCCTGGCCTCCAGGAACATTATTGGGTACACGTATTGTTGTTATACAATTATCAAACTATTATCATTTGATCATTCTAATAGCAATCCATTGAGAAAATACTGTTATATTACCTATATTCCCTGGTGATCAATGATGGGAATAACCGGCTGTTTCTATCATCATTACTCCATTTTCAATATAATGCGTTGTATCAGGTACATACAGTCGCCACAATATTACCCACACATGGAAGACGTCATTACCTATCCAGCCAAGCCGAGTGGGAGAGCTATAACCAGGAGGCCACACCTGGGAAGGTGTCACCTGGTATGTCCGGCGGTTGGAAGATTTGGCTGGAGTCAAGAACAAACACCTAAATAAGGCTGTTTACCCACGCCACCTCCCCTGCCTGCCTGCCCGACCACACCTGGGAAACATAAGCAACAGGTGAAGACACACACCCTGTACCACCTCACTGGCTACGGTGGCAGCCTTCCTCACTCAGGTAAGAGTCGTCGTGACCGGTGTTGGGAGGAGACCGTCTACTGTTGACCAGCCTTACGTATACAGGAGGTGTGGGGTGGGTGGGTGTCGGGTGGTCAACACACAATGTTCTCGGGATCGTCAGAAGGAGGAGGAGGGTTCCTGGTAGTTAGTGGAGAGTTCAACGTGCCGGAGCTCAGTGCTGTCTGTAGTTTGTCGTGTGTAAAGGCTGGATCATCTTCTGTCATGAGAAACAATGTTTGTAAGTTACTGTATACAATTGTTATCCGTTGCTGAATAATGATTATCTGTTGTGAGAGTCACCAGGTCTGCACTTGTTATGTTCTCAGAAACTATTATTTTCTCTACAGTTATGTTATTGTTATGTTCACCAAGTCTTCTCTTAGCAGTTATGATTTGTGTCACATTAGCTAGGTCTTCACGTAACAGTTTTGTTGTTGTTGTTGTTGTTGTTATCATTGTTGTTGTAGTTATTCTTTCTATTACGGGTCCTCGCTTCTCCACAGCCGTTTTCAACTTGCCTAACAGGGAATTTCTTGTTTAGATATTCGTCAGGTCCTTGCCTGGCTCGGGCCCGTATCATATGGCCTCTGTAACACGTAAGTATGTATATTTGTTGTTGAATTTACTTGCTATTAGCAAGAAATGTCATTAAACCAGAATCTCTACCATTCGGTAAAACATACAAATCACGATATTTGCAACATGATAACATGTTTGGCCATCAGCAGGTAAGGTCATCAAGCCGCACCATACATACGTCAGACAGTAACATCAGTTGTATAACAGGATGTATATATGTTGTTGGATTTAAGGGCTATCACCTAAAGGTCATGAAGCCAGAATGTGAACCATAACCACTTATGGTGCCTGGAAACTGTAGTGACGTAAGTGACATGGGGGCCTGCATGGGTCTGCTGGTGGTGGCGGGGTTGTCGTCAGAGACCAAATATAAATGTTGATGTTGCATGACATTAAGGTGAGGCTGTTGTGTGGTGTGGCGGGAAAGGTAGTATAATATTGGAAGCTGGTAATGTGGTATCGTACTCAGGTATGAAGCTCTGAAAGATCTGTGTGGCTGAACACGACGGCTCAACCTTCAGGTATTATGATGGCCTGACCTTTGACCTGACCATTAAGGTTATACTTGCATGTATGTATGTAACCGTAAGTATGTTTTCCTTTGTCATTATGTGTTTACAGTATACATTTGACAGGCTGGTGATCTCAGCGGTGTCTGTGCTGAGGCCTGGCGTCAACCTTTGGACCTACAAGCATAAAAGAAAGTTCTGGAGGCAAGTGTAGAGAAGGAAATTCTTGTGAATATTTCATGTGTGTTTCCATCATGCAGACCACAGTGTTGTTGGGTCAGGCTGGAGGTTTGGAGTGGCAAAGGAGAGACTGGACTTGATGACTTGTGTATGGGAACGAGAGACTGACGTGGTACCTCTCCTCTCCTGCCTGACTCTCGTCCCAAACGTCTCTCCTCTTCGACCTGAGTCTCGTCCCAAACCTGCCTCCCATCTGATGATGATGATGATAGAAAAGTCCCGTCCAAGGAAGGGCGGGAGAAGAGAGGGGGGGGGGGGGGGGAAGAGCAAGAATTGTTAGAGGAAGTGACCTTTAGAGGGAGGAAAAGAGCCAGGGCTTAACCCAGCTTGCATAGGAAAAATAGGATAAGCAGGGCGGAGATGATGAGTGGAGGCCAAGGTTTTATTTTAGTTTTTTTCTGTTTATTTCTTTATCAACTTATTCTATTTTATTTTTTTGTATTTTTCATTTCTTTTATTACTATTATTATCATTGTTTTTTTGGAGGGATATAGAAGGAGATGGATCTTATCTCTGGCCGATGGACACTGATTTGACCAAGGCGTTCCCCGCACGGACTTAGCAGCAAGATCTATAGTGGTTTTTAGTTTTTTAATATATGGTCACTGGATGTTGTCCAGGTTGTATATCAAACATGTTACCTGGGTGGTCTATTGCCAGGAGATTGTTGAAGTAATCAATCCAGTGAGTATGATGTAATTGAAATCGGTCTACTTGTCTTTCAAACAATTTTCTCCAATAGATGTTTAGAGGAGGGATTCGTGCTCTCTCGTGAAGTTCTGTGTTCCTGATGAACTCGTGCTATTTGATGTTAAAAACCCAACGTAGAGCTTTGTTCTGAATGATTTGGAGTGCACGGATGTTGGATTTGGCTCTGAGTTCGAGAGCTGAAGGGGCATAAGTGATAAGAGGTCGTATTAATGCTTTGTAGAGGTGCAATTTGGTTTTGAATTGCACCTCTCTGAATCTATACAATTTCTCGAGCTCTGCTCTCGCGATAGCCGCCCTAGACTGAACATATCGGTTCATTGTCAGGTGTACATCATGATTTAGGCCCAGCACAGTGTTGGTGTTTGAGATGGGAATGGGTAAATGACGGTGTATACGGGAGTGTAGGTAGACATTACTTATGTTGTATCTCTGACGTACATTAAAGTAGGATATGTTGAATTTGGCAGGATTTGATTTAATACTCCATTTTAACTCCCAAAGCCAAACGTTGTCAATTTCCTGTTGGGTTCTGCTGATTAAGTGTGTGAGGGTTACGGCTCTGATCAGTTGAGTAATATCATCTGCATATTGGAGAGTGATGGAGTCCAGGTGTATAGGACTGGAAAGATCATTTGAGTAGAGTGTGTAAAGAGTAGGGGCCAGCACGGAGCCTTGAGAAACACCGGCAATGAGGAAGAAGTAGTTTGAGTAAGTGTTTCTGTATTTGATTCGGGTTTTTCTGTTGCTATGATAGTTAGAAAGAAGTGTAATGGCGGGTCGTGGGAGTTGAAATTGGGTGCTTAGTTTATACCTCAATCCATCGTGCCACACGGTGTCAAAGGCTTTTTCAACATCTTTTGTGATGAGTGCGGACATTTTGTGTGTCCGCTTGTTGTTTCTTATGTAGTTCGTAATGATGTTGAGTTCATCTTGTGTGGAGCGATGTTGATGAAAGTCAAACTGTTTGTGTGAGAGTAGGTTGTTGTTTATAAGGTGTATTCTAAGTCTGTTGTTTATGATTCTTTCAAATGTCTTCCCAATGGACTCAAGTAGGCTGATGGGTCTGTAGTTCATGGGGTCTGTGTTGGATTTGTTGGGTTTTGTTATCATTGTGATTGTGGCAGTTTTGAAGTCGGCGGGTAAATAGCCAGAGGCTAGTGCCGCGTTGAAGAGGAAGGTGATGGCTCTAATAGTGTTTTTAGGGAGTTGTGTAAGTAGCTGGTAACCAATGCCTGAATTAGCTGGTGCTACTTTGGGTGATTTGAGGAGGAGGAATTTGACCTCGTTCGATCTTATGGGAGTTGTGAGAAGGTGGTCGTGTGAAAGCGATTGGAGGTGTATGATCTGTTCTGGGTAGAAGTGACTGGGTCTGTTTTGTATGTGTTGTGTGACAATTTGTGTGTTTTCGTACGCCAGAGGGTGAGGGGGTGAGGGTGAAAGATACCTTCCCAGTGTTTTTGAAAAATGTTGGAAATGTCTCGTGGGTTATGGTGTAGAGTGTTGTCGTCATTTAGCCCATTAAAGTCTGTTTTTGATATTCCTTTGAGTTTTCGGATTCTGTTCTAAAACTCTTGAGGAGATTTGATTCGGTGTTGTTCTGTTGTAGTGATGAGAGATTTCCAGTGTCTATTGTGGTCTACTAGAAGGCTGTTGAGTGTGTGGTTTCGTAGGGATGTGAGGTACCACCGTACTAGGCCCAAACGACGTCTCTTTTGCGACGGTAGCACGAGAGAAGTCTTGTTGTTTTGGGAGAAGGGAAGAAGGAGTATCTTGAAGTAAATGAAGATTTGGGAATAGAAATGTCAGCTGCCTGTGTGATTCTTTCGTGTATATGTTCTATTTCTGTGTCTATTGGTGTTATTGGGTGATTTTCGTAGTTTGTGGTGTAAGTGCAGTTGGAGAGAGTGTCTTTGAAGCTCTCCCAGTCTGCTCTTTTGTAGTGGTAGTGTTAGGGTGATGGGACGAGGATAGGGTTAGACGAGAGATGAAGAAAGATAGGGATGTGGTCGGAACCACACAGTGGTCCTGGAGACAAGAAATTATGGAGATAATTACTGGCTCTGTTAGAGAAGACAAGGTCAGGTCTGCCTTTTCCTCCTTGGCCAGTGAAGACAGTGTGGAAGTAAGGTCCAAGGAAGTTAAGACGTTTGTAAGAGTATAAAGCGAATAAGTCATCACCATGAGAATTGTTTCTGTTGTGGTGTAAGGTTCTGTGTTGGGCGTTGAGGTCAGCTAGAAGGTAGACTGAGATATGTGTGTAATTGAATACTGTGTAGAGATCATGGAGTGGAATGGTAGTGTTGGGTCGAGAGTATGTAGTGCAGAAGATAATGAAGCCGTGTATTGTGTTTATCTTAACTGCTAGAAAGTGTTCGTATTGCCATGAGATGGCGAGGTATTCGTGTTCGATGGTGTTGCATATGAGAATGGCGACTCCCTCGTGTCTGCTGTCTGGACACTGTCGTGATGTATACCCGTAATGTCTAATTTTGTATCCGTTGGTGATACATGTGATGTTAAGTATCACAACATCGGGTTTTTTCTCTTCGAAGAGAGTGGCAATCAGATGACGGCCATTGTGATAGCTGCGCACGTGAAACTGTAAGATTTTTAGCATTTTACGACTTATGGAAGTTTATTGGCCTTCTGTGTCTGTTGTCGATGAAGGCCGCTGACGCGCCGTTTGAGAATTTCACTTGTATCATGTTTCTAGTCTTGGGTCGGGATATATCTGGTGAGGGGTCAGGAGAGGGGATAGGGGAGGGGAGAGGATCATTGTCGACGAGTTGAAGGTCAAGGTTGACCGTTGGTGGGTTGCCTGGTGTGTCGGCAGGGTCAGGTGCTGGGGCTCCTCTGGGAGGGTTAGGTAGGGGACGGAGGGAGGGGGAGGGGGGAGGGGGGAGGGGGGGATTGGTGAGTGGAGGTTCTGGGGGAACTGTCGTGTTGGTGGAAGTTGGGACGGTGGGGGTGGGAGAGGAATCGGTATTTGGAGAGACAGTAGGATTGTTGGTGTTGGGTTGGGGGGGTTGTGGATGGAGTTGTGCTAGAGGGTGCGGAGGGGGTATTGGAAGTTGGGAGGGTGACAGGTTGAGTAGTTGGGGGAGAGTTGGAAGTGTTACTGGGGGTCTCCTGGGATACGTTTTCGTTAGGGGTCAGGGTGGCGGACGAGACAGGGGTCGGTGAGGGATGGTTGTTGGCGGGGGAGCTGAGGAGTTCAGGTGGAGTTCGTACATTGGGTAGGTTGTTATGAGCAAGAAGCAAATCGAAAATTCTGATGAATTCCGACTTATCTTCCCCGCTCAGGAACAACGCTTTTAGGTAGCACGCATGCATCCTACCTTGTAGGGTGAGGAGGTCTGAAGAATTAGTAGTTGGGATAGGAGAAGCTTGGGTGGCAGGGGGAGGAGCAGCAGCAGCAACTGTTGCGTAGAGGTGAGGGTTTGTGGAAGGAGGTGAGTTGGATTTTTGTGCCTGACGCACTGCGCGGAGTTGCTCCTTCTTACGTGGGCACAGCCCAGTTACAGCAACATGTCTACCTTTACAGTTGACACACTTCGCTGCCTGAACCTTGCACTCACGAAAACCATGACCAGTTTCCGCGCATTGACTACAGGTTTGGTGGGGTTCTTTACAGTTCTTTGTTTCATGTCCGAATTGTAGACATTTGTAGCATTGCTGACCGTCGATATGCTCATCTTTTTTTCAGGGATTGTGCCGACATAGCGATCATGGGAGAGCAGGCGATCGGCCTCGGTCGGGTTTGAACATTGAATTTTAATTAATCTAGAGTTGTTAGGTTTATATACGCTGATGACGTTGACGTCATTGTTTTCGCCATTGATGGCTTCAACAATCTCAGAAGGGCTGAGGGACAAGATAGATTCATCAACATTGTAGGCAATGATAGTACATCTAGCTTGAAGGGGCAGCGGTCCTGAACGATTTGGTAGTTTTTTTTAGCTAGTTCATCAAGGAGAGGCTTAGATAGGATTCTATCTAAATCACTATCTTTGCCCAAGCAAATCTTAAACTGGTATTTGTTCGAGGGGAATTGAATGACCCTAGTAGGACGGATCTCAGTGGTCTTAAAGACGATGGACAGGAGTTCGAACGTGGAAGGAGGGAGACAATCAGTTTTGAGGGATTTTAGACGTATGTCGGGCGGCATGTTGGTGGCATCAGTGTCCTAGTGCGAGAAAACGTGAGTGAGGGAGGCTCGACGGTCCAAGGTAGGGGAGAGGTAAGAGATAGTGTGAGGGTCTCCACCCCGTCAGGTGAGAACAGGTCCACTCCAGCCTCCACTCCTCAGGAAAATGAGTTTTCCAGAATGGGGTGGGGAAGCTGGGGTAGAGATTGCTCAAGCCAAACGGTCGAGAGATGGATGATGGATGATAAAAGATAGAAAATAAAAAGACATGTGAAGATGGAGTGGAGGCAACGCGGGGGTGTGGGGAGCAGCGAGGGTGGTGAGGGAACAGCCTGCCGGCGTCGTCACCGTAACGGCCTCCCGCGGGAAGGACCAACGCGGGAGGCAACGTTACAATCCACTTCTTTCTTCGGTCTTCTCTCTTCTGTCTTCTTTCTTCTTTCTTCTTTCTTTTGTCTTCTTTCTTCTGTCTTCGTGGGATCTGGCGGTTAATCCTACATCAACCACGTGGTTAACACGTGGCCGAGACAGGAGCAGCAAGAACCTTCTCGAATGGCTAGAAAAGATGATGTATACATAGGAACATTCTTATATATACCGGGTCAGATGGACGTTAAAGTAGCAGTTGTACCTTCTGTGCCTATCATCGTGTGCTTTTTGTGAAATGTGCATTTTTCTTTGTATGTATCTTATGGAACATGGACAACACAGCAAGCTCTATCTTATGACACCATTATATCTTACTTTTTTCCCTATATACATAGAGATAATTGTATGAAATTGCCTTCCAACCTTCATCTGGATCAAGTAAGGCAGGGTGGGCGGAGCTTATGCCTTTCCTTCAGCCAATAGGGAGGGAGTTTGTGTCTGCTAGTGCATAAAACGCGCTCGCGCCACCGAAGACATTACCAAATTACTGATGCTTAACCCAAACAATACATAGGAATTTCACCCTTACAACTTATCAAAATATATCAAATGCAGCCCTCTCATTGGCAGATCATTGTCAACCAATGGCGAGCACGTATTCCACCATATATAGAGGCACCGAGGCCCGTTAAACCCCGTTTTCAAACCTCCAGTCTACAAAAAAGGACTTTAACTGGCCTTCCTTTCCATGCTTAACACACCCACCCACTACTACCACAAACACACACTCCCATTACTTGTATACTTTATTTACTTATAATTTCTCGCTGTATCCCGCGTTAGCGAGGCAGCGAAAGGCATCACACGAAAGAATGGGCCAACCCTCCCACATACACATGTATACACATACACGTGCAGAAACGCCCATATACATACCTATGCATTTCAACCTATACATATTCATACATACACATACACATATATACACATGTACATACTTCATACTTACTGCTTTTATTCATTCTCGTCTCCACCCCGCCACATTTATTCATACTTTATATATATATATCTTTTTTTTTTCTTTCATACTATTCACCATTTCCCGCGTTAGTGAGGTAGCGTTAAGAACAGAGGACTAAGCC
>NW_027264526.1:0-19329 GCF_036320965.1 Panulirus ornatus | reverse complement strand
AGATTTTCAACTTCCTCAGATTTTAATCAAAATCAGGGAATATGTCGTATTCTATATGGTGATTAAGATATCGATTCAAAATATGCATATCATTAAATGAAGCGCTTAAGTACATATCAATATTAATAATACTTATAATAATATGCTAATTCCTCGACTAATTACACGAATTTTAAGTTTTGATCAGAGATTCCTTATTGAGCACACTAAAAACATCTATGCTGAAAATTTAGGAAAATGCATTTTTTTAAAAAAATCAAGAAAAATCCAAGGCCTTGAATAAAATTTTGCTCAGATTTAAAATTTCCCTCAGATTTATAAAAATTTTGGGAATATGTCTTTCTAAGGTTTTTTAAGGATATGAGTCAAAATACTGCATTTTTAAAATTTAAGCGCAAATTTACATACAAATATTAATTTACTATTAATATGCTAATTCACTCGACTAATTACACAATATTTTAAGGTTTTGACCACAGATTCTTACTCAGGAGACGTAAAATATCTATGCTGAACATTTAGGAAAATCTATTTTTTCAAAAAATCAAGAAAAATCCAAGTATAGCCTTGAATAAAATATTGCTCGATTTTCAATTCCTCAGATTTTAATCAAAAAATCAGGGAATATGTCGTATTCTATATGGTGATTAAGGATTATCGAGTCAAAATACTGCATTTCGTTAATTAAGCGCTTAATTGCATATTTAATATTAATTATAATTATACTAATATGCTAATTACTCGACTAATACACGAATTTTAAGTTTGATCATAGATTCTTATTCAGCACACGTAAAAACTCTATGCTGATATTTTAGGAAAATCTATTTTTTCAAAAAATCAAGAAAAATCCAAGGCTATAGCCCTGGATAAAATTTTGCTCAGATTTTCAACTTCCTCAGATTTTAATCTAAAATCTGGAAATATGTCGTAATTCTATATGGTGATTAAGGATATCGAGTGCAAAATACTGCATTTCGTTAAATTAAGCGCTTAATTACATATCTTAATATTAATTATAATTATACTTATGCTAATTACTCGACTAATTACACGAATTTTAAGGCTTTGATCCACAGATTCTTATTCAGCAGAACGTAAAAACTCTATGCTGAAAATTTTAGGAAAATCTATTTTTTCAAAAAAATCAAGAAAAATCCAAGGCTATATCCTGAAAAAATTTTGCTCAGATTTTCAACTTCCTCAGATTTTAATCAAAATCTGGGAATATGTCGTATTCTATATGGTGATTAAGGATATCGAGTCAAAATACTGCATTTCGTTAAATTAAGCGCTTAATTACATATCTAATATTAATTATAATTATATTAATATGCTAATTACTCGACTAATTACACGAATTTTAAGGATTTGACCACAGATTCTTATTCAGCACACGTAAAAAATCTATGCTGAAATTTTCAGGAAAATCTATCTTTTTCAAAAAAATCAAGAAATCCGAAGGCCTGAATAAATTTTGCTCAGATTTTCAACTTCCTCAGATTTTAATCAAATCTGGGAATATGTCGTATTCCATAAGGTGATTAAGGATATCGAGTCAAATTACTGCATTTCGTAAAATTAAGCGCTTAATTACATACTTAATATTAATTATGATTACATTAATATGCTAATTACTCGACTAATTACACGAATTTAAGGTTTTGACCACAGATTCTTATCAGAGACGTAAATCATCTATGCTGAACATTTCAGGAAAATCTATTTTTTAAAAAAATCAAGAAAAATCCAAGGCTATAGCCTTGAATAAAATTTTGCTCAGATTTTCAACTTCCTCAGATTTTAATCAAAATCAGGAATATGTCGTATTCTATATGGTGATTAAGGATATCGAGTCAAAATACTGCATTTCGTTAAATTAAGCGCTTAATTACATATCTTAATATTAATTATAATTATATTAATAACCTAATTACTCGACTAATTACACGAATTTTAAGGTTTTGACCACAGATTCTTATTCAGCACACGTAAAAACATCTATGCTGAAATTTTCAGGAAAATCTATTCTTTTCAAAAAAAATCAAGAAAAATCCAAGGCCATGGATAAAATTTTGCTCAGATTTCAACTTCTCAGATTTTAATCAAAATCTGGGGAATATGTCGTATTCTATATGGTGATAAAGGATATCGAGTCAAAAATACTGCATTTCGTTAAATTAAGCGCTTAAATACATATTAATATTAATTATCATTATATTAATATGCTAATTACCTCGACTAATTACACGAATTTTAAGGTTTTGATCACAGATTCTTATTCAGCACGACGTAAAAACATCTAATGCTGAAAATTTTAGGAAAATCTATTTTTTCAAAAAAAATCAAGAAAAATCCAAGGCCTTGAATAAATTTTGCTCAGATTTTCAACTTCGTCAGATTTTAATCAAAATCTGGGAATATGTCGTATTCTATATGGTGATTAAGGATATCGAGTCAAAATACTGCATTTCGTTAAATTAAGCGCTTAATTACATATTTAATATTAATTATAATTATATAATATGCTAATTACTCGACTAATTACACGAATTTTAAGGTTTTGATCACAGATTCTTATTCAGCAACGTAAAAACATCTATGCTGAAAATTTTAGGAAAATCTATTTTTTCAAAAAAATCAAGAAAATCCAAGGCTATAGCCTGGAATAAAATTTTGCTCAGATTTTCAACTTCCTCAGATTTTAATCAAAATCAGGGAATATGTCGTATTCTATATGGTGATTAAGGATATCGAGTCAAAATACTGCATTTCGTTAAATTAAGCGCTTAATTACATATTAATATTAATTATAATTATATTAATATGCTAATTACTCGACTAATTACACGAATTTTAAGGTTTTGATCTTGATTTTATTTCCCCAGGGAAAAACTCAATGCTGAAAAATTTTAGGAAAATCAATTTTTTCAAAAAAAAAACATCTATGCTGAAAAGTTTGGGAAAAATCCATTCTTTAAAAAAAATCAAGAAAAATCCAAGGCCTTTAATAAAATTTGCTCAGATTTTCAACTTCCTCAGATTTTAATCAAAATCAGGAACATGTCGTATTCTATATGGTGATTAATGATATCGAGTCAAAATACTGCATATCATTAAATGAAGCGCTTAAGTACATATCTAATATTAATTATAATTATATTAATATGCTAATTCCTCGACTAATTACACGAATTTTAAGGTTTTGATCAGAGATTCTTATTGAGCACACGTAAAAACATCTATGCTGAAAAGTTTAGGAAAATCCATTTTTTCCAAAAAATCAAGGAAAATCCAAGGCCTTGAATAAAATTTTGCTCAGATTTTCAACTTCCTCAGATTTTGATCAAAATCTGGGAATATGTCGTATTCTATACGGTGATTAAGGATATAGAGTCAAAATACTGCATTTCGTTAAATTAAGCGCTTAATTACATACGTAATATTAATCCTGGTTACATTAATATGCTAATCACTCGACTAATTACACAAATATTAAGGTTTTGACCACAGATTCTTACTCAGGAGACGTAAAATTATCTATGCTGAACATTTAAGGAAAATCTATTTTTTTTTTTAAAAATCAAGAAAAATCCAAGGCTATAGCCTTGAATAAAATTTTGCTCAGATTTTCAACTTCCTCAGATTTTAATCAAAATCAGGGAATATGTCGTATTCTATATGGTGATTAAGGATATCGAGTCAAAATACTGCATTTCGTTACATTAAGCGCTTAATTGCATATTTAATATTAATTATAATTATACTAATATGCTAATTACTCGACTAATTACACGAATTTTAAGGATTTGATCTCTGATTCTTATTTTACACACGGAAAAACATCAATGCTGTAAATTTTAGGAAAATCTATTTTTTCAAAAAAATCAAGAAAAATCCAAGGCCTTGAATAAAATTTTGCTCAGATTTTCAACTTCCTCAGATTTTAATCAAAATCAGGGAATATGTCGTATTCTATATGGTGATAAAGGATATCGAGTCAAAATACTGCATTTCATTAAATGAAGCGCTTAATTACATATCTATTATTAATTATAATTATATTAATATGCTAATTGCTCGACTAATTACACGAATTTTAAGGTTTTGATCACAGATTCTTATTTAGCATACGTAAAAACATCTATGCTGAAAATTTTAGGTAAATCAATTTTTTCAAAAAAATCAAGAAAAATCCAAGGCCTTGAATAAAATTTTGCTTAGATTTTCAACTTCCTCAGATTTTAATCAAAATCAGGGAATATGTCGTATTCTATATGGTGATTAAGGATATCGAGTCAAAATACTGCATTTCGTAAAATTAAGCGCTTCATTACATATCTAATATTAATTATAATTATACTAATATGATAATTACTCGACTAATTACACGAATTTTAAGGCTTTGATCACAGATTCTTATTCAGCACACGAAAAAACTTCTATGCTGATAATTTTAGGAAAATCTATTTTTTCAAAAAATTCAAGAAAAATGCAAGGCTACAGCCTGGAATAAAATTTTGCTCAGATTTTCAACTTCCTCAGATTTTAATCAAAATTTGGGAATATGTCGTATTCTGTATGGTGATTAAGGATATCGAGTCAAAATACTGCATTTCGTTAAATTAAGCGCTTAATTACATATTTAATATTAATTATAATTATACTAATATGCTAATTACTCGACTAATTACACGAATTTTAAGGCTTTGATCACAGATTCTTATTCAGCACACGTAAAAACTTCTATGCTGATAATTTTAGGAAAATCTATTTTTTCAAAAAAATCAAGAAAAATCCAAGGCTGGAATAAAATTTTGCTCAGATTTTCAACTTCCTCAGATATTAATCAAAATTTGGGAATATGTCGTATTCTATATGGTGATAAAGGATATCGAGTCAAAATACTGCATTTCATTAAATGAAGCGCCTAATTACATATCTAATATTAATTATAATTATATTAATATGCTAATTGCTCGACTAATTACACGAATTTTAAGGTTTTGATCACAGATTCTTGTTTAGCACACGTAAAAACATCTATGCTGAAAAGTTTAGGAAAATCCATTTTTTCAAAAAAATCAAGAAAAATCCAAGGCCTTGAATAAAATTTTGCTCAGATTTTCAACTTCCTCAGATTTTTATCAAAATCAGGGAATATGTCGTATTCTATATTATGATTAATGATATCGAGTCAAATACTGCATATCATTAAATGAAGCGCTTAATTACATATCTAATATTAATTATAATTATATTATGCTAATTGCTCGACTAATTACACGAATTTTAAGGTTTTGATCACAGATTCTTATTGAGCACACGTAAAAACATCTATGCTGAAAAGTTTAGGAAAATCCATTTTTTCAAAAAAATCAAGAAAAATCCAAGACCTAGAATAAAATTTTGCTCAGATTTTCAACTTCCTCAGATTTTGATCAAAATCAGGGAATATGTCGTATTCTATATGGTGATTAAGGATATCGAGTCAAAATACTGCATTTCGTAAATTAAGCGCTTAATTACATACTTAATATTAATCATGATTATATTAATATGCTAATTACTCGACTAATTACACGAAATTTTAAGGTTTTGACCACAGATTCTTACTTCAGAGACGTAAAAGATTCTATGCTGAACATTTTAAGGAAAATCTATTTTTTCAAAAAATCAAGAAAAATAAATTTTCCTCAGATTTTCAACTTCTTCAGATTTTAATCGAAAATCTGGAAATATGTCGTATTCTATATGGTGATTAAGGATATCGAGTCAAAATACTGCATTTCGTTAAATTAAGCGCTTAATTACATACTTAATATTAATTATAATTATACTAATATGCTAATTACTCGACTAATACACGAATTTTTCAAGGTTTGAACAAAGATTCTTATTCAACAGACATAAAAGCATCTATGCCGAAAGTTTAGGAAAATCTATTTTTTCAAAAAAATCAAGAAAATCCTATGGCTAGAGCCTGGGATAATATTTTGCTCAAATTTTCAACTTCTTCAGATTTCTATGAAAATCTGGAAATATGTGTTATTCTATAAGGTGATTAAGGATATCGAGTGAAAAGACTGCAATTCGTAAAATTAAGCGCTTAATTACATACTTAAAATAATTATAATTATAGTTAATATGCTAATTACTCGACTAATTACACGAATTTAAGGTTTTGAACCATAGATTCGTATACAACAGACATAAAAGCATGTAAGCTGAAATTATAGAGGAAAATCTATTTTTTAAAAAGAATCAAGAAAACATGGATAATATTTTGCTCAGATTTTCAACTTTCTTCAGATTTCAATGAAAATCTGGAAATATGTGGTATTCTATATGGTGATTAAGGATATCGAGTGAAAAGACTGCATTTCGTAAAATTAAGCGCTTAATTACATACTTAATATTAATATATTATATTAATATGCTAATTACTCGACTAATTACACAATTTTAAGGTTTTGACCACAGATTCTTATTCAGCAGACGTAAAATTATCTATGCTGAAAATTTCAGGAAAATCTATTTTTTCAAAAAAATCAAGAAAAATCCAAGGCTAATATTTTGCTCAGATTTTCAACTTCTTCAGATTTTAATGAAAATCAGGGAATATGTCGTATTCTATATGGTGATTAAGGATATCGAGTCAAAATACTGCATTTCGTTAAATTAAGCGCTTAATTACATACTTAATATTAATTATAATTATACTAATATGCTAATTACTCGACTAATTACACGAATTTTAAGGATTTGATCACAGACTCTTATTCAGCAGACGTAAAAAGCATCTATGCCTGAAATTTTAGGAAAATCTATTTTTTCAAAAAAATCAAGAAAATCCAAGGCTATACCCTGGAATAAAATTTTGCTCAGATTTTCAACTTCCTCAGATTTTGATCAAAATCTGGGAATATGTCGTATTCCATAAGGTGATTAAGGATATCGAGTCAAAATACTGCATTTCGTTAAATTAAGCGCTTAATTACATACTTAATATTAATTATGATTACATTAATATGCTAATTACTCGACTAATTACACAAATTTAAAGGTTTTGACCACAGATTCTTACTCAGGAGACGTAAAAATATCTATGCTGAACATTTCAGGAAAATCTATTTTTTTAAAAAAATCAAGAAAAATCCAAGGCTATAGCCTTGAATAAAATTTTGCTCAGATTTTCAACTTCCTCAGATTTTAATCAAAATCTGGGAATATGTCGTATTCTATATGGTGATTAAGGATATCGAGTCAAAATACTGCATTTCATTAAATGAAGCGCTTAATTACATATCTAATATTAATTATAATTATATTAATATGCTAATTACTCGACTAATTACACGAATTTTAAGGTTTTGATCACAGATTCTTATTTAGCACACGTAAAAACATCTATGCTGAAAAGTTTAGGAAAATCCATTTTTTCAAAAAAATCAAGAAAAATCCAAGGCCTTGAATAAAATTTTGCTCAGATTTTCAACTTCCTCAGATTTTAATCAAAATCTGGGAATATGTCGTATTCTATATGGTGATTAAGGATATCGAGTCAAAATACTGCATTTCGTTAAATTAAGCGCTTAATTACATACTTAATATTAATTATGATTACATTAATATGCTAATTACTCGACTAATTACACAAATTTTAAGGTTTTGACCACAGATTCTTACTCAGGAGACGTAAAAATATCTATGCTGAACATTTCAGGAAAATCTATTTTTTCAAAAAAATCAAGAAAAATCCAAGGCTATAGCCTTGAATAAAATTTTGCTCAGATTTTCAACTTCCTCAGATTTTAATCAAAATCAGGGAATATGTCGTATTCTATATGGTGATTAAGGATATCGAGTCAAAATACTGCATTTCGTTAAATTAAGCGCTTAATTACATATTTAATATTAATTATAATTATACTAATATGCTAATTACTCGACTAATTACACGAATTTTAAGGCTTTGATCACAGATTCTTATTCAGCACACGTAAAAACTTCTATGCTGATAATTTTAGGAAAATCTATTTTTTCAAAATAAAATTTTGCTCAGATTTTCAACTTCCTCAGATTTTAATCAAAATTTGGGAATATGTCGTATTCTATATGGTGATAAAGGATATCGAGTCAAAATACTGCATTTCATTAAATGAAGCGCTTAATTACATATCTAATATTAATTATAATTATATTAATATGCTAATTGCTCGACTAATTACACGAATTTTAAGGTTTTGATCACAGATTCTTATTTAGCACACGTAAAAACATCTATGCTGAAAAGTTTAGGAAAATCCATTCTTTCAAAAAAATCAAGAAAAATCCAAGGCCTTTAATAAAATTTTGCTCAGATTTTCAACTTCCTCAGATTTTAATCAAAATCAGGGAATATGTCGTATTCTATATGGTGATTAAGGATATCGAGTCAAAATACTGCATTTCGTTAAATTAAGCGCTTAATTACATACTTAATATTAATTATAATTATATTAATATGCTAATTACTCGACTAATTACACGAATTTTAAGGTTTTGATCACAGATTCTTATTCAGCAGACGTAAAAACATCTATGCTGAAAATTTTAGGAAAATCTATTTTTCAAAAAAATCAAGAAAAATCCAAGGCTTGGATATTTTGCTCAGATTTTCAACTTCTTCAGATTTTAATGAAAATCTGGGAATATGTCGTATTCTATATGGTGATTAAGGATATCGAGTCAAAATACTGCATTTCGTAAAATTAAGCGCTTAATTACATACTTAATATTAATTATAATTATATTAATATGCTAATTACTCGACTAATTACACGAATTTTAAGGTTTTGACCACAGATTCTTATTCAGGAGACGTAAAAATATCTATGCTGAAAATTTCAGGAAAATCTATTTTTTCAAAAGAAATCAAGAAAAATCCAAGGCTATAGCCTGGAATAAAATTTTCCTCAGATTTTCAACTTCCTTCAGATTTTATCAAAATCTGGGAAATATGTCGTATTCTATATGGTGATTAAGGATATCGAGTCAAAAACACTGCATTTCGTTAAATTAAGCGCTTAATTACATATCTAATATTAATTATAATTATACTAATATGCTAATTACTCGACTAATTACACGAATATTTAAGGCTTTGATCACAGATTCTTATTTAGCAACGTAAAAAATCTATGCTGAAAATTTTAGGAAATCATTTTTTCAAAAAAATCAAGAAAAATCCAAGGCCTTGATAAAATTTTGCTCAGATTTTCAAGTCCTCAGATTTTAATCAAAATCAGGAATATGTCGTATTCTATATGGTGATTAAGGATATCGAGTCAAAAACTGCATTTCGTTAAATTAAGCGCTTAATTATATACTTAATATTAATTATATTAATATGCTAATTACTCGACTAATAACAAGAATTTAAGGTTTTGACCACAGATTCTTATTCAGCAGACGTAAAAGCATCTACGATGAAATTTTCAGAAAAATCTGTATTTTGAAAAAAATCATGAAAAATCCAAGGACAATATTTTCCTCAGATTTTCAACTTCTTCAGATTTTAATGATAATCAGGGAATATGTCGTATTCGATATGGTGATTAAGGACATCGATTCAAAATACTGCATTTCGTAAATTTAAGCGCTTAATTACATACTTAAAATTATGATTACATTATGCTAATTACTCCACTAATTATACGAATTTTAAGGTTTTGACCACAGATTCTTATTCAGCAGACGTAAAAGCATCTATGCTGAAATTTTCAGAAAAATCTATATTTTGAAAAAAATCAAGAAAAATCCAAGGCTATACCCTTGGATAATATTTTGCTCAGATTTTCAACTTCTTCAGATTTTAATCAAAATCAGGGAATATGTCGTATTCTATATGGTGATTAATGATATCGAGTCAAAATACTGCATTTCATTAAATTAAGCGCTTAATTACATATCTAATATTAATTATAATTATATTAATATGCTAATTACTCGACTAATTACACGAATTTTAAGGTTTTGATCACAGATTCTTATTAGCACACGTAAAAACATCTATGCTGAAATTTTAGGAAAATCCTATTTTTTCAAAAAATCAAGAAAAATCCAAGGCTATCCCTGAATAAAATTTGCTCAGATTTTCAACTTCCTCAGATTTTGAATCAAAATCTGGGAATATGTCGTATTCTATATGGTGATTAAGGATATCGAGTCAAAATACTGCATTTCGTTAAATTAAGCGCTTAATTACATACTTAATATTAATTATAATTACTATTAATATGCTAATTACTCGACTAATTACACAAATTTTAAGGTTTTGACCACAGATTCTTATCAGGAGACGTAAAATTTCTATGTCTGACATTTCAAGAAAATCTATTTTTTTAAAAAAATCAGGGAAAAATCCAAGGCTATAGCCTGAATAAATTTTGCTCAGATTCTCAACTTCCTCAGATTTTAATCAAATCAGGGAATATTTCGTAATCTATATGGTGATTAAGATATCGAGTCAAAATACTGCATTTCGTTAAATTAAGCGCTTAATTGCTATCTTAAAATCGTAATTATAATTATACTAATATGCTAATTACTCGACTAATTACACGAATTTTAAGGCTTTGATCAAAGATTTTTATTCAGCACACGTAAAAACTTCCTATGCTGATAATTTTTTAGGAAAATCTAATTTTTCAAAAAATCAAGAAAAATCCAAGGCTAGCCTGGAATCAAAATTTTGCTCAGAATTTTCAACTTCCTCAGATTTTAATCCAAAATTTGGGAATATGTCGTTTTCTATATGGTGACAAAGGATATCGAGTGAAAATACTGCATTTCATTAAATGAAGCGCTTAATTAAATATCTAATATTAATTATAATTATATTAATATGCTAATTACTCGACCTAATACACGAATTTTAAGGTTTTGACCACAGATTCTTATTCAGCAGACGTAAAAGCATCTATGATGAAATTTTTCAGAAAATCTATATTTGCAAAAAAATCAAGAAAAATCCAAGGCTACCCTTGGATAATATTTTGCTCAGATTTTCAACTTCTTCAGATTTTAATGATAATCAGGGGATAGTCGTATTCTATATGGTGATTAAGGATATCGAGTCAAAAGACTACATTTCCGTAAAATTAAGCGCTTAATTACTTACTTAATATTAATTATAATTATATGATATGCTAATTACTCGATTAATTACACGAATTTTGGGTTTTGAACCACAGATTCTTATTCAGCAGACGTATAACATATATGCTGAAAATTTCAGGAAAATCTATTTATTCATAAAACAAAACATGATAATAATTTGCTCAGATTTTCAACTTCATATTTTAATGATAATCAGGGAATATGTCGTATTCTATATGGTGATTAAGGATATCGAGTCAAAATACTGCATTTCGTTAAATTAAGCGCTTAATCACATACTTAATATTAATTATAATTATACTAATATGCTAATTACTCGACTAATTACACGAATTTTAAGGTTTTGATCACAGATTCTTATTCAACAGACAGAAAAACATCTATGCTGATAATTTCAGGAAAACCCATTTTTTAAAAAAAATCAAGAAAAATCCAAGGCTATAGCCTGAATAAATTTTCCTCAGATTTTCAACTTCTTCAGATTTTAATCAAAATCAGGGAATATGTCGTATTCTATATGGTGATTAAGGATATCGAGTCAAAATACTGCATTTCGTTAAATTAAGCGCTTAATTACATATCTAATATTAATTATAATTATACTATGCTAATTACTCGACTAATTACATGAATTTTAAGGTTTTGATCACAGATTCTTATTCAGCACACGTAAAAACATCTATGCTGAAAATTTTAGGAAAATCTATTTTTTCAAAAAATCAAGAAAAATCCAAGGCTATAGCCTAGGAATAAAATTTTGCTCAGATTTTCAACTTCCTCAGATTTTAATCAAAATCTGGGAATATGTCGTATTCTATATGGTGATTAAGGATATCGAGTCAAAATACTGCATTTCGTTAAATCAAGCGCTTAATTACATATCTAATATTAATTATAATTATATCAATAAGCTAATTACTCGACTAAGTACACTAATTTTAAGGTTGTGATCACAGATTCTTATTAGCATACGTAAAAACATCTATGCTGAAATTTTAGGAAAATCCATTTTTTCAAAAAAATCAAGAAAAATCCTGGAATAAAATTTTGCTCAGATTTTCAACTTCCTCAGATTTTAATCAAAATCTGGGAATATGTCGTATTCTATATGGTGATTAAGGATATAGAGTCAAAATACTGCATTTCGTTAAATTAAGCGCTTAATTACATATTTAATATTAATTATAATTATACTAATATGCTAATTACTCGACTAATTACACGAATTTTAAGGCTTTGATCACAGATTCTTATTCAGCACACGTAAAAACTTCTATGCTGATAATTTTAGGAAAATCTATTTTTCAAAAAAATCAAGAAAAATCCAAGGCTATAGCCTGGAATAAAATTTTGCTCAGATTTTCAACTTCCTCAGATTTTAATCAAAATTTGGAATATGTCGTATTTCTATATGGTGATAAAGGATATCGAGTCAAAATACTGCATTTCATTAAATGAAGCGCTTAATTACATATCTAATATTAATTATAATTATATTAATATGCTAATTGCTCGACTAATTACACGAATTTTAAGGTTTTGATCACAGATTCTTATTTAGCACACGTAAAACTCTATGCTGAAAAGTTTAGGAAAATCCATTTTCTCAAAAAATCAAGAAAAATCCAAGGCTCTGAATAAAATTTTGCTCAGATTTTCAACTTCCTCAGATTTTAATCAAAATCAGGGAATATGTGTATTCTATATGGTGATTAAGGATATCGAGTCAAATACTGCATTTCATAAATTAAGCGCTTAATTACATATCTAATATTAATTATAATTATATTAATATGCTAATTGCTCGACTAATTACACGAATTTTAAGGTTTGATCACAGATTCTTATTAGCAGCACGTAAAAACATCTATGCTGAAAATTTTAGGAAAATCCATTTTTTCAAAAAAATCAAGAAAAATCCAAGGCCTTGAATAAATTTTGCTCAGATTTTCAACTTCCTCAGATTTTGATCAAAATCTGGGAATATGTCGTATTCTATATGGTGATTAAGGATATAGAGTCAAAATACTGCATTTCGTTAAATTAAGCGCTTAATTACATACGTAATATTAATCATGATTACATTAATATGCTAATTACTCGACTAATTACACAAATTTTAAGGTTTTGACCACAGATTCTTACTCAGGAGACGTAAAAGTATCTATGCTGAACATTTGAGGAAAATCTATTTTTTCAAAAAATCAAGAAAAATCCAAGGCTATAGCCTTGAATAAAATTTTGCTCAGATTTTCAACTTCTTCAGATTTTGATCAAAATCTGGGAATATGTCGTATTCTATATGGTGATTAAGGATATCGAGTCAAAATACTGCATTTCGTTAAATTAAGCGCTTAATAACATATTTAATGTTAATTATAATTATACTAATATGCTAATTACTCGACTAATTACACGAATTTTAAGGTTTTCATCACAGATTCCTATTTAGCACACGTAAAAACATCTATGCTGAAAATTTTAGGAAAATTTATTTTTTCAAAAAAATCAAGAAAAATCCAAGGGAATAAAATTTTGCTTAGATTTTCAACTTCTTCAGATTTTGATCAAAATCTGGGAATATGTCGTACTCTATATGGTGATTGAGGATATCGAATCAAAATACTGCATTTCGTTAAATTAATCGCTTAATTACATATCTAATATTAATTAAAATTATACTATGCTAATTACTCGACTAATTACATGAATTTTAAGGTTTTGATCACAGATTCTTATTCAGCACACGTAAAAACATCGATGCTGAAAATTTTAGGAAAATCAATTTTTTCAAAAAATCAAGAAAAACCAAGGCCTGAAAATTTGCTCAGATTTTCAACTTCCTCAGATTTTAATCAAAATCAGGGCATATGTCGTATATCTATATTGGTGATTAATGATATCGAGGTCAAATACTGCATATCATTAACTGAAGCGCTTAATTACATATCTAAAATTAATTATAATTATACTAATATGCTAATTGCCTGACTAATCCACGAATTTTTAAGGCTTTGCTCATAGATATTATGCAGCACACGTAAAAAACATCTATGCTGAGAAATTTAGAAACTCAATTTGTTTCAAAAAAATCAAGGCAAATCCAAGCTAAGCCTAGAATAAATTTTGCTCAGATTTTCAATTCCTCCAGATTTTAATCAACAATCAGGGAATATGTCGTATTCTATAAGGTGATTAAGGATATCGAGTCAAAATACTGCATTTTCGTAAAATTAAGCGTTTAATTACATACTTAACATTAATCATAATTATACTAATATGCTAATTACTCGACTAATTACACGAATTTTATGGTTTTGACCACAGATTCTTATTCAGCACAGCAAAAACATCTATGCTGAAAATTTTAGGAAAATCTATTTTTCAAAAAAATCAAGAAAAATCCAAGGCTCAGAATTTCAACTTCCTCAATTTTAATCAAAATCTGGGAATATTTCGTATTCTATATGGTGATTACGGATATCGAGTCAAAATACTGCATTTCGTTAAATTAAGCGTTTACTTACATATTTATTATTAATTATATCATATGAATATGCTAATTACTCGACTAATTACACGAATTTCAAGGTTTTGATCACAGATTCTTATTCAGCACACGTAAAAACATCCATGCTGAAATTTTAGGAAAATCTATTTTTCAAAAAAAATCAAGAAAAATAATATTTGCTCAGATTTTCAACTTCTCTCTCTCTCTCTCTCTCTCTCTCTCTCTCTCTCTCTCTCTCTCTCTCTCTCTCTCTCTCTACTTTTATCTCATATTCTACTGGATGAAAGGGTTAAGTGGTAGTGTATCATTCACCTGTAAACGTTTCGCTGATGGAGGAAGAGGAGGGGCAAAAAAAAAAAAAAAAAGTTTGTGGAATTCCTCTCGGACTTCAAACGTTCCAATATATGATCCACTGTTCGTAGGACATCGTCCATGTGTTGCCACTCGACATCTTTATCTCATCATTTTCACAGAATAAACGAAATTATCATTTTCCACAGAATAAACGAAATTATAATTTCCACAGAATAAACTAAATCATCATTATCACAGAATAAACGAAATCATCATTATCACAGAATAAAGGAAATTATCATTTATCACAGAATAAAGGAAATTATCATAAACACAGAATGAACGAAAATAAGTTATCCACACCAAGGAATCTAAGTCATATTTTCGAAATCAAAAATCCAATTAATATACTGATGTGTCCAGCCTCGCTTCAAGTAAATACTTTAATACTTATTTTTTCCCCTTAATTTTCCGGTACACATGAAAATTCCAATTAAAAAGATAATGAGGTAATTAAAGAAAATACGGAGGAGAGTCGTTAACACGCAGCCATGGTTACCAGTATTAAGGGAAACTTACAAACTAAACACACCCACACACACACACACACAGGTATAAATACACATACAAACATATACAACGGAACGAAAGTTACACATGCTCATATATATATATATATATATATATATATATAATATATATATATATATATATATATATATATAATATATATAATATATTTTCTTTTTTTTATTATTATACTTTGTCGCTGTCTCCCGCGTTTTTCGAGGTAGCGCAAGGAAACAGACGAAAGAAATGGCCCAACCCCCCCCCCCCCCATACACATGTATATACATACGTCCACACACGCAAATATACATACCTACACAGCTTTCCATGGTTTACCCCAGACGCTTCACATGCCTTGATTCAATCCACTGACAGCACGTCAACCCCGGTATACCACATCGCTCCAATTCATTCTATTCCTTGCCCTCCTTTCACCCTCCTGCATGTTCAGGCCCCGATCACACAAATTCTTTTTCACTCCATCTTTCCACCTCCAATTTGGTCTCCCTCTTCTCCTTGTTCCCTCCACCTCCGACACATATATCCCTTTGGTCAATCTTTCCTCACTCATCCTCTCCATGTGCCCAAACCACTTCAAAACACCCTCTTCTGCTCTCTCAACCACGCTCTTTTTATTTCCACACATCTCTCTTACCCTTACGTTACTCACTCGATCAAACCACCTCACACCACACATTGTCCTCAAAACATCTCATTTCCAGCACATCCATCCTCCTGCGCACAACTCTATCCATAGCCCACGCCTCGCAACCATACAACATTGTTGGAACCACTATTCCTTCAAACATACCCATTTTTGCTTTCCGAGATAATGTTCTCGACTTCCACACATTCTTCAAGGCCCCCAGGATTTTCGCCCCTCCCCCACCCTATGATCCACTTCCGCTTCCATGGTTCCATCCGCTGCCAGATCCACTCCCAGATATCTAAAACACTTCACTTCCTCCAGTTTTTTCTCCATTCAAACTCACCTCCCAATTGACTTGACCCTCAACCCTACTGTACCTAATAACCTTGCTCTTATTCACATTTACTCTTAACTTTCTTCTTCCACACACTTTTCCAAACTCAGTCACCAGCTTCTGCAGTTTCTCACATGAATCAGCCACCAGCGCTGTATCATCAGCGAACAACAACTGACTCACTTCCCAAGCTCTCTCATCCCCAACAGACTTCATACTTGCCCCTCTTTCCAAAACTCTTGCATTTACCTCCCTAACAACCCCATCCATAAACAAATTAAACAACCATGGAGACATCACACACCCCTGCCGCAAACCTACATTCACTGAGAACCAATCACTTTCCTCTCTTCCTACACGTACACATGCCTTACAGCCTCGATAAAAACTTTTCACTGCTTCTAACAACTTTCCTCCCACACATATATTCTTAATAACCTTCAACAGAGCATCTCTATCAACTCTATCATATGCCTTCTCCAGATCCATAAATGCTACATACAAATCCATTTGCTTTTCTAAGTATTTTTCACATACATTCTTCAAAGCAAACACCTGATCCACACATCCTCTACCACTTCTGAAACCACACTGCTCTTCCCCAATCTGATGCTCTGTACATGCCTTCACCCTCATCAATCAATACCCTCCCATATAATTTACCAGGAATACTCAACAAACTTATACCTCTGTAATTTGAGCACTCACTCTTATCCCCTTTGCCTTTGTACAATGGCACTATGCACGCATTCCGCCAATCCTCAGGCACCTCACCATGAGTCATACATACATTAAATAACCTTACCAACCAGTCAACAATACAGTCACCCCCTTTTTTAATAAATTCCACTGCAATACCATCCAAACCTGCTGCCTTGCCGGCTTTCATCTTCCGCAAAGCTTTCACTACCTCTTCTCTGTTTACCAAATCATTTTCCCTAACCCTCTCACTTTGCACACCACCTCGACCAAAACACCCTATATCTGCCACTCTATCATCAAACACATTCAACAAACCTTCAAAATACTCACTCCATCTCCTTCTCACATCACCACTACTTGTTATCACCTCCCCATTTGCGCCCTTCACTGAAGTTCCCATTTGCTCCCTTGTCTTACGCACTTTATTTACCTCCTTCCAGAACATCTTTTTATTCTCCCTAAAATTTAATGATACTCTCTCACCCCAACTCTCATTGCCCTTTTTTTCACCTCTTGCACCTTTCTCTTGACCTCCTGTCTCTTTCTTTTATACATCTCCCACTCAATTGCATTTTTTCCCTGCAAAAATCGTCCAAATGCCTCTCTCTTCTCTTTCACTAATACTCTTACTTCTTCATCCCACCACTCACTACCCTTTCTAATCAACCCACCTCCCACTCTTCTCATGCCACAAGCATCTTTTGCGCAATCCATCACTGATTCCCTAAATACATCCCATTCCTCCCCCCACTCCCCTTACTTCCATTGTTCTCACCTTTTTCCATTCTGTACTCAGTCTCTCCTGGTACTTCCTCACACAGGTCTCCTTCTCAAGCTCACTTACTCTCACCACCCTCTTCACCCCAACATTCACTCTTCTTTTCTGAAAACCCATACAAATCTTCACCTTAGCCTCCACAAGATAATGATCAGACATCCCTCCAGTTGCACCTCTCAGCACATTAACATCCAAAAGTCTCTCTTTCGCACGCCTGTCAATTAACACGTAATCCAATAACGCTCTCTGGCCATCTCTCCTAATTACATAAGTATACTTATGTATATCTCGCTTTTTAAACCAGGAATGGGTGATTTGAATGCAAAGGTGAGTAATGTGGCAGTTGAGGGAATAATTGGTATACATGGGGTGTCAGTGTTGTAAATGGAAATGTGAAGAGCTTGTAGATTTATGTGCTGAAAAAGGACTGATATAAAATATATATATATATATATATATAATATATATATAATATATATATATATATATTTTTTTTTTTTTCATACTATTCGCCATTTCCCGCGATAGCGAGGTAGCGTTAAGAGCAGAGGACTGGGCCTTTGAGGGAATATCCTCACCTGGCCCCCTTCTCTGTTCCTTCTTTTGGAAAATTGAAAAAAAAAAAAAAACGAGAGGGGAGGATTTCCAGCCCCCCCGCTCCCTTCCCTTTTAGTCGCCTTCTACGACACGCAGGGAATACGTGGGAAGTATTCTTTCTCCCCTATCCCCAGGGATAATATATATATATATATATATATATAATATATAAATATATATATATATATATATATAAATATATATATATATACGAACAAAGTGCATAGTAACGTGCACCTTCATAGAACATAAAAACCTCCAACAGCCAGGATCGAACCCAGGAGCCCCTGTGCAACAAGCGGGAATGCTAACCGCTAAGCTATGGGTCTGGCTAATAGGATATAACTATTCGAATACTAATGTACTCGAATACCCTTCGTCTCACGTTGGTGAGCAATGGGGTCTAACACCGGTCATTTCCCAGCAGGCGCACATAGCCAGCAGATAGCATTTTACCGAACCTAACTGTACAACGTGGAAGTATATGAATACAAATAAAGTGCATATGACCGCGCACCTATCATAGAACATACAAACCTCCAAACAGCCAGGATCGAACCCGGGACAACGATATTATGAAAGTCTGACAGAACGAAACACCTTCAGTTCTATCAATATACCTTCATAGTTCTTACATAACGTGAACTTCCCATGACCACGGCGACATCTCTCAAACATACACACCGTCACACAACAAACGTGTATTGTCAAAAACAACGAAACCTTTTTTT